>NW_024426774.1:65772389-65916888 GCF_017311325.1 Ursus maritimus
GAGGCAATAATACTCAGGCAGAGTTCTGAGTGACTTGAGGCAGACAGCCATGCCATGAACAGAGGTAAAAGATTCCAGGCAAAAGTAACAGTAAGTGTAAAGACAAGAATGAGGATGCTGGATTGAGGTACTGGCAAGTGTGGGTGGACTACAGAGAGCAAGGGCAAGAGCAGTTAAGAGATGAAGTCAGAGAATTAAAAAGGGCTGGATCATTAAGATCCTGTGTGAAGGAAGATACAGGAGAGTTTTAAAGGGAAGTTAGGGGCAGGATCATGGTGGGTTGGGTAAGGTTGGACATGACATGACTTGGCTGTTCTGAGGAGAACACCACAGGGAAAGACATTGGATGCAGGGGACTCTTGGAAAGCTACTGCATTAGTCCAAGCTAAAGGCTATGATGTCAGACTAGGACTAAGTATTACAAGTATTAGTGCTCTCAGAATATATTTTAAAGATAGAGATAGAATTTTCTTATGAATCAAGTATAAGTGTGAGAGAAAGTAAAAAGAATAACTTCAAATTATGCACATTTTAAATTTTAAATAATGTCTAATTATTCACCAAAAAAATTATTTATGCACTCACCAACTGTGAGCAAAACAGTTCATTTAATTTCACCCTATCAGTATTGGATTTGTCAATACTTTCAACTCTTGCCAATCTAATGGGGAAAGGAGCATTATTTTAAAATTAGTATTTTCATGAATATTGTATGGATTGGACACATTTTTATAGCTACTGGCATCGATTATTTTTAAGTTTTTGATGTTGATGTTATTAACTTATAGAAAGTAAATACATTATTGATATTAACCTCTTCTCTTAAATGGTTTGTAGTAACTACCTCCTTGTCTTTTGACGTAAGCCTTATAGTAAGTCTTGAAATAAACACATTTCAAGTTTCCACATAACCAAAGCCATTTTTCTCCTCATTTTCTAACTTTGGTTTTGTGTTTTGATACTTGTTTTTGTTGCTTTATTACAGAGCTCTCACCCTACCTCAGATCATTTTTCAAAATCCTATTATTTTTAAGATAGTAAAATATAGTAAAATCACTATATAAACATATAGAAAACATATAGTATATAACTAAACATATAGTAAAATCACTATATAACCACAAAAGACCCCAAATAGTTGAAGCTATTTTGAGAAAGAAGAACAAAGCTAAAGGTACTACACTTCTTGATTTCAAATGATATTATAAAACTAGAGTAGTCAAACAGTGTAGTATGGCATAAAAATAGTCAAACAGAACAACAGAATAGGATTGAGTTCCCAGAAATGGTCCCAGGTATTTGCAGTCAACCAAATTTTAACAAGGGCACCAAAAATACACAATGTGGGTAAGACAGTCTCTTCAATAGACAATGGTGGGAAAACATATGCAAAAGAATGAAACTGGATCCCTATTTACACAATTCAGAAACATTAACTTGAAGTAGATTAAAGAGTCAATGTAAGCCCTGGAACCATAAAGCTAATGCAAAAATACCTAGGGAAAAAGATCCTTGACGTTGGTCTCAGCAGTGAGTTTTAAGATATAGTTTTTAGATATACATTAAAAACACAGGCAACAAATGGGATAACAACAAACTAAAAAGCTTCTGCACAGCAAAGGAACCAATCAACAAAATGAAAAGGTAAGCTATGGAAAGGGAGAAAATATTTACAAACAATCTGTCTGATAAGGGGTTAATACCTAAACTATATAAGAAACCCATACAACTCAATAGTAAAAAAAAAATCTCATTACAAAAATGGACAAAGAACCTCAACAGACATTTTTCCAAAGATGATAAACAAATGGCCAACAGTTCTATGAAAAGATGCTAAAAGTCACTTATCATCAGGGCAATGTAAATCAAAACAACAATGAGATATTACCTCACAACTGTTAACTATTATCTAAAAGACAAGTGATTAAAGGTGTTGGTAAGGATGGAGAAAAGGAAACAATTGTACACTGCCGGTGGGAATGTAAACTGGTACAGCAGTATGGAAAACAGTATGGTGATTCCTCAAAAAATTAAAAATAGAACTACCATAGGATCCAGCAATCCCACTTTTGGATATTCACCCAAAAAACCAAAAACACTAACTCAAAAAGATATATGCATCCCCCCCCCCATGTTCACTGCAGCATTATGTATAATTTCCAAGATATGGAAAAAACCTATGTGTCTGTTGACAGATGCACAGAAAGAAAATGTGATACACACACACACACACACACACACACACACACGTATGTATACTATTTGCGACAACATGGATGAACCTGGAAGTCCTTATGCTAAGTGAAATAAGCCAGACAGAAAAAGGCAAGCACTGGTATCACTTTTGTGTGGAGTTTTAAGAAAAATGCAAACCATAAAAGCAGAGAATAAAATGGTGATTGTCAGGAGCTGTAGGGTAGAAGTGGGGGGATGTTGGTCAAAGGATACGAACTATTAGGCATAAGATGAATAAGTTCTGAGGATCTAATGTGCATAATGGTGACTATAATTAATAATATATATCAAATACTTGAAATTTGCTAAAAGAGTGTATCTAGGTTTTCTCACACACATAAAAAGTAACTCTGAGGTAATGGATGTGTTGATTAACTTGCTTGTGGTAATGATTTCACAATGTATAGATATATCAAATCATCACATTTTACTCTTTACATACATACAATTTTATTTGTAAACTCTACCTCAATAACATCAATCGCTCAATCAATTATCAGAGAGCACAGAACATTCCACAGATGGTTGGAGAAGAGTTAAAAAAACGGAAGGATAATACTCAGAAGAGAGAGTACTTTAGAGCAAAGAGAGGGTATTATGTAACTCCTCTCTAGGGCTGTTGGTTAGTATCAAGAATTATATTTCTAGACTCCTTCAGTGAAGCCAAGATTTGACATGGAATCATTTAAGTGCCCTTATGTACCAGTCACTGTATGGGGATATAGGTGACAAGAGTCAGAGGAGAGTTGGGCTTATGACTTCAAACAGAAGGAAAGTCTGTGCAGCTGACAAGCAGGGAACAATCCCCAGACCTTAGCAGCCTCTACAGCTGCAGAGACACTTTGAGACTAGATCAGGCCCTAAGTAATCATCTTGGCATTTGTGGTAATCATTCAATAATTCAGCAGACAATCAACATTGCTATGTAATTAAAAAGTAGTTACATGATATTTCCACCCGTAATTTAGTAACTAAAATTAGTGTCTCATGCAATTGTTTAAGTCATTGTAGACCTATTTCTTTCAATATATGTTAGTTTATCCTAACTTTTCAAATGATATTTTTTCTTTATAATGTCTTTATTGAGGCTTTAATATCATTAGGAAACCAAGAGACAGATGACATCATTCGGTCCTAATTCCCATTCCCCAGTCTCTAGCCCTGCTTTATTTTCTCCTTGAAGAAATAGTCCCAAGGGGTGAGTGATGTGCATGGGGTCAAATGGGTAGCAACATTGCACTTTCTTTTTTTTTTAAGATTTTATTTTATTTATTTGACAGAGACAGCCAGCGAGAGAGGGAACACAAGCAGGGGGAGTGGGAGAAGAAGAAGCAGGCTCCCAGCGGAGAAGCCTGATGTGGGGCTTGATCCCAGAATGCTGGGATTTTTACAGTCTGAAGTCTATATTCCCATTCAAGTGGAGAGAGTTAAGTAATCAGTGAACAAGGTGTAGGTAATTTAGAACTTCTTCATAAATAATAATATTCTGCTTCCTATAACAGGAAGCTAGAATCAATGTGTAAAAATGGAATTGAATAATCTGATAGACAGTAGATAAATAAAGAGATGGATATTAATAATGTATCAGTCTTCATGCCTGCCAAATTCTTTAGATTCTAAATTCATAAACATAATAAACATAGTTTCCTAATTAGGGAGAATATTCTTATGCTTTCAATCAATTTAAATCACATTTTTTAAACCTTAACTTTTTTATCTTCAGTGGAGATGCTGAGTGTGCTTCTTTTGTTTTAAAAAGCCCTATTCCAAAATATCATTTAATTTAAATAAATGCTTTACATCAGAACACTGGCACATTTTTAAATTAGGTTAAAAAATTGCTGTCCAAATGAAATGAAACTATTTAAGCCAATCCATTTTCCCTTTATACCTAACAGATCAAATCCCAGGTACTATGATCTAGCCAATTGGATATAGCAAGATACAGAATATTAGTTGACCACTCATTCTTTCAGAGATTGCCTTTTCTACATAATTTGTGACTATATATATAACAAACTAAATACCATCTCACAAACAAAAACTACTGAATGCCAACAGGAAAAAAAAATCTAGGTGTCTCGGATTCTTATTATCACTGTTAAAAAAACAGAAGTATCGGGGCGCCTGGGTGGCACAGCGGTTAAGCGTCTGCCTTCGGCTCAGGGCGTGATCCCGGCGATCTGGGATCGAGCCCCACATCAGGCTCTTCTGCTATGAGCCTGCTTCTTCCTCTCCCACTCCCCCTGCTTGTGTTCCCTCTCTCGCTGGCTGTCTCTATCTCTGTCGAATAAATAAATAAAATCTTTAAAAATAAAATAAAATAAAATAAAATAAATTAACAGAAGTATCTTAATACTCTATGGATGGAATTAGCTCACATTTTGGCCTCATACCACTTACATTTTATTAAATCAATTACAATAACACAGCTCAGTAACTTTGGGAGTTTCTTCATATTTTGGTGAATATAACTAGAGCTAAAATAAAATAAATGCCCTAGAATCTTGCTATACAAAATGTGGCCCATGTACCAAGATCATGGACATCATCTGGGAGCTTGTTAGGAGATCTCGGGCTTCGATTCAGACGTAGAGATTCCAAATATGCATTTTAACAAGATCCCCAGGTGATTTGTGTATACTTCAAAGTTTGAGAAGCAACATCCTAGGAGACATGGATAAATACAGATTCTGCTCCTTCCTGTCAATTTCCTCTACTGCAAATCTCTGATAGGTCTCCATTTCCACTCCCACAACCCCTAGTTTATCACATCAGTCTCCTGTTTACAAAAATTCCCTGGGTCCATTTACTGGTAGTTTTCCTCTCTTTCAGTTGACTGGGTTCACTGACCATTTATCCTATCCATTCTCTGAGTCTATAACCAGTCTGTGTTTGTCTCATACTTTGTTGGTTTCCCTTGTTTTACCTTCCCCATCCTTTGCTTATCCCTGGCTATCCCACCTCTAGCACACAGAGGCACACTTAATTTGATTTGCCTTCTTGGCCTATACAAGATGATACTTTTTGATTAGGTCCAAATATATTGAAGTACTCACTTTATAATTAGAAAAAGAGAAAAATACCATTTGCTTTCATGTACACCTAACAATTTGAAGAAAAACTGAGAACTCTTTGCCATACCAAAGACTTTAAATTGCCACTTTGGAAGTAAAAATACAAATATAATCTCTTCAAAAATCAAGTGTCAAATAAGGTTTAAAACAAAGATGAACAATTATAGCATTTAATAGTGACATTGTTATACTTTAGTTCCAAAAGTCAGTGTTGATTGTTCAGGGATGCTTCGTGCTCCTGTCTCTAACATTTTGAAAACTCGACCAGTAGTGTCTGGAGTGAAGCCAAACCACATATTGATTCAAAGCTATTTATCAATAGCGAATAATAATCTATAAACCAAATCACAACTAATTCCATTTAAAAAATTAATTTGCTTGATGGGGAGAAAAGAGATTTTATTGATTTGTGAATTGTTTTTATTTCAATATCTATAATTACAAAAAAATTTTTTGAGCTAATGGAGATACTTGTCTGTACAGAATTTACCAAAATTTTTATTTTAGATATGACAAAATATAATGATAAAACAAAGTATTTTATCAGATTTCTGCACGATACTTATCACTCTTATGAATGTATCTTAGTTACTTACACTGATGTGTCCATTTTTTAAAATTTATTTTGTCCGTCTAAATCCTGCTATGGAATTATATGTTAAGATTCATCTAGGAAGGTCATTAAGCCATAGATAAAGTTCTCGGTTGTGTAGATGAAACTATGAACTGGCACTCAGGAGACTAGGACTCTGGTTTAAATCTCAAGCTCTGGCAAGTATGATATCATTTCTGATCATCAATTTCCTAACTGCTAAATTTTAAGATTTCATAGAGACATTCTATAAGGTCTTTTTCAGAGGAAAACTCTTGCTTTCCTATCATAGCTAAAACGTTCAACCTTCTTTCAATTTGGTAGAAAGTATTTTCAAAGCATTTTTTGTGTGTGTCTGAAAACTCTTCCTTTTTGGCCATATTTTCCTGTTGCACTTAGTTTATTGCTTTGGATTTCTGGGCATAGAGCCTACTTTGGTTTTATTTTTGTTTATGTTCATCATCTCTATTTCTATTTTTGAAGCTGGAGCTTCATAAATATATTATTACACACTATAAAATTGGATAATAATACTATAAAATTGATTTTCTATATTTGTACATTCCTTGAGAACCTCGGGTGTTTACTGCAATTAGTCTAATTCTTCAAATCGGACCTGTCACCTCCTCCCTTGCCTGAAGCAAAGCAGCAGGAAGTACAAATCACACTCAACAGCTTGACACCAGGAGGAGGAAACAAATACCTCTGCATAGCATTTACACCTCTGACAGTGTGTCACCCATACAGAAATGGGAAAAGACAGCTTTTATTTTAGAGAATCCTGGCACTCTTTCTAATAATTGGGACAGCAAAAAATCAGCATCTACTCTATCAGTGGAAAGGGATTTTAAGATGCTCTCTGATTGGCTCCTCTTTATAGCCACTACATTTAGTATAGTGCCTGACACAGACTAGGTGCTCAATAACTGTTTGCTGAACAAATTAATCAACGTTGTTTTGGATAAATGTATATTGTTAAAAAACAATAACAACTCCATGTAAAGAGTTTGGAAGTCATCACCCCCATCCTTCCAACAACAACAAAAAAGCTAGACAAACTAAAAACTAATGCATTTTACTGCATTCATCAGAAAACAGAGGTGGCAGGGCAAATAGCCATCTTGACATATGAGACAAGATACAGTGAGTCACAGCTGATAATTTGCCTACCTGGAATAGAAACCTCTAGAGCCATAAACTGGGAGGAACACTTAAATGGCAATTATGACAAATTGCTAGAGGCTGAGTGTGCATTAGAGTCAGGATGAAGGACTCCTGGAGGTTAGAGGTTTAGAGGAACCCCCACCCTTCTGCCAGGAATCCCACCAGGTTCCTACTGTGAATATTTGAGAAATATCCCCTTGTGTCTCTGACAGGGGAGGGAATAGTAATCCTTGTGAAATATTTCCAGAGCTTTTTCTGTTGCAAAGGGCTACTATCCAGGAGGAAAAGCTCTTATCAGAGCCTTGTCCAGAGTCATGGGGGAAGAACACTCTTTTCAGTCCAGTTTCCTCTAGCCTCCCTGTCTTATTTAATGGGCTAGGGGCTGAGAAGTTTATACAAGAAGAAATGCTTGTGAAGGTGACAGGTCGCTTGCAGGCCCAAAGCACAGGCCCAAGAAAAGACAGGTATCATTTGGGAGATTATGGAATAGTCCCTCTTCCCCACACCTTACCACCCTACCAATAGTGCCTCAGGGTAACAGTAATGCATCGCTATTGAGACAGCTGCGTGACACAGATTCTCTCTCAGGAGGAGTACAAAGGGAAGTCCAATGTCAGAAGGAGAAACAAAAACAAGAACACTAGAGGAATTTGAAGCCTCTGACACCTACACCTACAGTCATCAGCCGTATAGGCTCATTAGCTGACAGAGCGCAACTGAGAAAAGGATCAGTGAGCATAAAAAGTAGTCAAACAGAAGATTCCCAAACTATAAAAATGAATAATAATAAAAAAGTGTAGGGCATTCAAGAACTGTGGGACAATTTTTAAAAGATGTAACATATGCATAACTGGAATGCTAAAAGAGTGAGGGGAAAAAGGAAAGAAATACTTGAAGGGATAATACAAGAATTAACGAAGTATCATGGCCAATAGAAAAAATAATGGCCACGAACTTTCCAAAATTAATGACAGACAACAAACCACAAATCCAGGAAACTCAGAGAACACCAAGAATAAATAGCAAAAAGGTACACAGAAGCATATCATATTCAAATGACAGCAGACCAAAGGCAAGGGGAAAATCTTGAAAGAAGCAGAAGAAAAAGTCTTGTTACCTACTGAGGATCAAGGATAAGAATTAAAGTAGGCTTCTCATCAGAAACCATGCAATCAAGAACTGAATGGAGTACTGGTTATTATATGTAAGTAATGAATCACTAAATTCTACTCCTGAAACTAATATTACACTATATGTTAACTAACATTTAGAACTTAAATAAAAACTTGAAACATAAAAAAAAAGAAATGATATATATATATGGAATGGCATAGAATGGAAAAGTAATGGACTATCACTCAGCCATAGAGAAAAATGAAATCTTGCCATTTGTAACGATGTGGAGCTAGAGAGCATTATGCTAAAGAAGTCAGTTAGAGAAAGACAAATACCATATGATTTCACTCATATGTGGGATGTAAGAAACAAAACAAAGGATCATAAGGAGAAAAAAAAGAGGCAAACTAAGGAACGGATTTTTTTTAAGTAGGCTCTACACCCAGCACGGAGCCGAAGGCACAGCTTGAACTCATGACCCTGAGATCAAGACTCAGATGCTTAACTGACTGCCACCTAGGCACCCCAACAGATTCTTACCTATATGGAACAAACTGATGGTTTCCAGAGGGGATGGTGTTACAGGGATGGGCTAGAGAGGTGATGAGGGCTAAGGAGGGCGCTTGCAATGAGCACAGGGTGTTGCAGTGAAGTGCTGAGTTACTAAATTTTATACCTGAATCTAATATTACACTGAATATTAACTAACTGGAATTTAAAAAAAAAACTTAAAATAAAATGTAGTTGGCAAAAAAAAAAAAAAGAAGAAGACATGAATGGAGTGAGAAATGTAAAGTGTTATAAGAAAAAAATCCCACCAATCTAGAATTCCATATTCAGTGAAATTATCCTTTAAAAGTAAAGGAGAAAGATTGTCTAAGACAAACAAAAATTGAGAGAATTCATTGCCAGCTGATCTGCTCTGTAAGAAATGTTAAAAGATTTTCTTCAGAAAGTAAGAAAACGATATTGATCATAATGTGAATCTACATTTATTTTTTTAAAGAGTATTGAAGGAATTAATCAAGCGACATAACTACTATGTGAAAATAATTTGATTAAATGCTACAAAATATGTTCAATTCAGTATTCAAAAATAGACTTTGGAATCAGAACTATTTTTGTTAGGATTGAGTGATCTAGAACGTATAAAGAGCTTAACATAATGACTGTACTTAATTACGTATGCAACAGAATTTTGTTCAATATCCTGATTTTAAAAAAGTGTCAGTAAACTTTCTTGATAGTTACATACTGCTTAGGTAAAATAAACAAGATACGTATATAACAATTGTGCCACATCAAAAGTTAATATTTGGAGTAAGAATAATATTGCTGTGAATAAGAGAAAACATGGCCTGAGATTTCTAATTGTCTTCAAACATGAGCCAGAAGAATTTAGAAAAGGTAAATAATGGTAAGCTATAAAGCGTAAGGTAATGTAACATTCTGACCTAATAGAATGAAATAAATAACATAGTAACATAAATGGAGAAATGAAAGGAAAAAGAAGGAGGAGTTAGCTGAAGAAAGAATATGAGATGCAGCAAAGTAATATAGAAATGCAAAGGGCCTTGAGTTACTTATGGTCAAGTAAAAAGCAGGTAGCCTTAATCCGTGAGACTTAATGGATAATATGAACAGCTTATTTCATAACTTCAATAGGTAATTTAAAATCTATGGATACAGAAAAAAAAATAACTGATGACTAGTGTCCCTTTCTCCTCCCAACTACACTAATCCTTTAAATGAAACTAAAATATTTAAGTCAGCAGACAAGAAATATAAAAATATAATTTGAGATTTACCTAATCACCCTTTCTCTGTCCTTCTCCCCTAATGTTATTTATGAGTAATAAATAAAAATTTTAAATGTTTTTTGTGCAATTTTTCACAGAAGCCCAGTCCCAGGGCAATAGCTCACTTCTAAATTAACAGAAACATAATCCTATCAGTAGCCCTAATTGAACACCTAATGGGTACAGAATGCTTTGTCCAGGCTAAAGAACGCTACCAATGAGAAAGGTGCTTTTCTTCATGATCCAGGAAGGGATAATTCTCTGAGATTTTATAAACAAAAGATTACCAAAGCAATTAATAAGAAGACAAAGGCTGATACAGTGGAAATGCAAAGCAAATTATAAAAAATTATAAAAATAGATGTCTGTAATAATAGATTTACCTGGGAAGGCCTCCTGCAGGAGGTAAGTTTTGAGCCAGACATTTTAAATTATCAAAACCGTTTTCAAACAGTTCTAAAGAGTTGTTTTACTTTAGGAACAAGAAAACCTCAGTCACATTAATTTCAATCATCTTCCAAGACTCAAATATAATGATAAAACTGTTCATATGGGTCTAACAATGCGTGTTTCCAGCTACTAGCCGAAGAACTGTTCTATAAGCCTACCTCTAATATTTGAAGTCAGATTTTAAAATCTTGACCTATTAATTCAACTAATGATAGATTTGAGTAAATTTTTGCCTTTTTTTTTGAGTGAAATTTTTGCTCATATAATTAATTGGCTTTGAATATCTTGGCAGCCAGTATGAAATGAGAAAAGAAAAGGAACACTACGTAATTTTTATGTGAATGGATTAAGCCTTAATTCAACTTTGCTTTATTTTAACAACAGAACTGTGAAAGTTAATCAATATATATTATCACATTGCCCTGAGGAAACTTTGGTAAATTGAATTCAAATTTCAGTTGAAATAAAATTTATCTTAAAAAAAAGGAAATTTATAAATTATAAGTGAAAAATCCAAAAGCAATTAATATTGTATGATCTTTCAACAGGTAGGTAATACATATTGAGAATAAATTTCTTAAATGAAAAATACATTTATAAAGATATGGACACAAGTATTTGATTTGTTGAAGTAGAGGGTATACCAAATGTAAGGGTTGGCTCTTAAATATAGGGTATGTTATTTCCAATTGAAAGAGCTAAGGGCTTTAACCAGAGAACCAATAGCAGCCTGAATTTAGGATTGTGGCTGGAGACGGACAGGGAGAGGGTGGGAAAGTAGGAACTAGAGCTAGAGTCACATAAATAAGATATTGCTATCAGCCTGAATTTAGGATTGTGACTGGAGACGGGCAGGGAGAGGGTGGGAAAGTAGGAACTAGAGCTAGAGTCACATAAATAAGATATTGCTATCAGGCAGGCAAAGTTTTAAACTACTAATTCACATGGAAATCCAAAGACAAGAAAATAAAGCCACTGGACTTAAGGTGGATCGGGAATCATGAATAAGAGATGATGATAAAGGCTCCAGTGATGGAGGACCACTCTTGTGTTACTTCAGTCATGAAACAGGAGGGAGCCATGCTGCTCAAGCCATCTATAAACAGGGGGTGTTGTTGAGGTCTGCTCACCATGGATTGCCCACAGTGAGACCAGAGTCGACTCCAGCAGCATTCCTCAGCAGGAAGTCTGGGAATACTGATGATCCACAGTACTTCTCCAGATTGAGGATATACTAAAAAACTGCTTCCTTTCTTTAAAAAGCATACTTAAAATGAGACACTTGAAAAAGGGTATTCAGACCAATCAGTTACAGTTCCTGAAAAACTGTAAAATCCTCTACATGCCCTTTCTATTCTTGGTTTTTTCATTAACCTTGACTTTCTTTCCCTCCTTCCTTCCTTCCTTCCTTCCTTCCTTCCTTCCTTCCTTCCTTCCTTCCTTCCTTCTTTTTTTTTTTTTTTTTTTTTTTGTAATCTCAGGGTACAAATGTGAAATGCTGTGAAAGTGAAGAAGTCATTTGGCTTTTTAGGGCTTGGACTCATTAGCTTAAAAACAGTAACCTGCCTTGCTTTTGTAACACTGACACCGTTTACTGGCATGGGAACATACTTTTATCCTTCCTGAAATAGTAGAAAAAGGAGTATTAATTTATTTAAGCAGATTCACTTTGAAAAAAATGGTGCCGGGTAACTGTGTCAGTCTGTATAAACTGTACAAATAACGGGTGACATCCAATGTTTCTATTGTGTCATAGACTGACCACAATGTGCTGAAATATGAAACAGTGAGGAAAGAGGTGGAAGGAATGTTCTAATATATGGCCTGCATACATCATAAAATACTTCTCTAAAGTAGTAGCTTTGCATGAGAAAAATGAAATAATATGCAAGTCAACCACATAGAGTTTATTTCCCCCTCATCACCCTGCCCCTTTCTCCTCCAAAGTTGAGATAGCATCACTTATTCTCACTGTATTTCCTAAGATTTTGAACCTGAGTGATCCCGCTTTCTACTCTGGACTTCAGCTTTATGAGTTAGCAGAAAGGCAACCCTTCCAGCCACACTTTCCAAAGGATATAATTACAAATATAACATAAGATTCTCCACTTTCCAGACTTTTAACATTGTTGTTTTTAGAAAGTAATTGGTTTTTCTTTTGCTTTTTTACCCCCCTCCCAATGCTCAATGCAATCTATACTGCCTGGAAGCCAGACTTTAAATGAAGCAGATGCTCCAAGTTTAAACTCTGCACTGATGGTAAAGTTGTTTCCTAGCAACACAAAGTTATGAAAACTTCAAGAGCACTACTTTGCTCAATACAGTTTCTCCCATTTAGTTTCATGCACTCAGTGGGTTACTATAAAGAACTGAGTATCAAGTCATAACCAACTTGATCCTGCATTAATAAGAATGAAAAACCACTCCATTGATTTTGAACTAGAGACATTTTCAAACCTTGGACAGACAAAATCAGGCAAAATTAGAAGATTTTTCAGAATGAATTTTGGGAAGGACTTTATAGAAAGGTGATATACTTAACCTGTTCATGTTTCAGAGATACATTGTTTTAAAACATATAGCCTCTCTAAATAATCCAGGCAGGTGAAATGGTATTTAGTTGAAATGTTCTACAGGGGTTCTTAACATTTTGGTCTTAGAATGCCTGTACATTCTTAAAAATTATTGGGCTTCCCAAAGTGCTGTTGTTTATCTGAGTTGTATCTATTGATAGTTGCCACATTAGAAATGAAAACTTGTAGATTTTAAATCTTGTCTCATTCAGTTTGAAATAAACATGTTAAAATAAGTAACATTCTATGGAAAATTTCAAAACAAAACCAAAGACAGTTTAGTGATTTGAGTGGCAATATTTTACCTTTTACAAATTTCCTTAATGTCTACCTTAATAGGAGACAGCTGGATTTTTATATCTTCCTTGGCATTTACTCTGTTATCACACATCACAGAGCCCCTAGAAAATTCAACTGTGCACTATTGAGAGAATGACAGTGTAAAAGCCAAATAACTTTCTCCTCCCCCTGTTCCGCTTCACCACCCCCTTCCTCCATCTTTTTCTTCTTCATTTTCTTCTTCCTAAATTAATTTGTATCATAGTTTGAGAACTGCTGTCAATAAGAATATTTATTCAGTCTACAGGATTTAGATGATTTCCTTTTCCTTAGCCAATTAGAATCAGGAAATATGGTAAAATGATCACATTTATAGTATGTTACATGAGCTTGCTTGAGTTTGACAGCTCTCTTGCTCTATGACCCTGATTAAGTTACTCTAGGTCTCATATGTATCATTTATAAAATGGGTGTAATGGTAACATCAGTCCCACAGTACTATTAAGAGAAAATGAGGTAGGAAATAAATGGAAAATCCTTGACATACTTCCAGTCCATAAAAGTCACTACCTAATAAATATCGCCTGTTATCATCTCTGATTTTGAGATTGCAAAATGGAAGACTGAAATAAATACACCAATAAAACACTCAAATAACCACCACTCCCCCTTTCCTGAAAAAGAGGATATATGAACCTGCAATTATCAGATGCTTATGCACTTATGTATTTAGAGTTGAAGTTTGCTTTATTTTTTAGTATCAACGGAAATATATCTAAAACCATGTGTTAATTTTTTTGTATTTCCTTCTTTATGAGTACAATCTTTTAATATCATCTGGTGAAGGGACAAAGGGTTGAAGATCAGTATCTTTAAAGAAATAGTGAAAATGAGCACTAATGCAATTTGAAAAAAGTACAAAAGTACACAATTTCTTTTGATGACTGATTTTCAATAAATTGGTAATTTATGCCTGCTTTGACCTTTGTTCTGGTTCATATAATGGTCAAAAATAAAAATCAAAATGGGCTTGAATCACATGCTGATTTCTCTCTTTATAGGATCAATTTCAACTACATTGTGTAGGCCTCTGTTTCGAGCAGTTGCAGGACTGATCACATTTGCAACATGAATACCATCTTTTATTCCATAATTTCAAAACACTCTTAGTCTTAGCTTAGTTTTTTTTTTTTTAAGATTTTATTTATTTATTTGATAGAGAGAGAGACAGCGAGTGCGAGAGGGAACACAGGCAGGGGGAGTGGGAGAGGAAAAAGCAGGCTCCCAGCAGAGGAGTCTGATGTGGGGCTCGATACCAGGACCCTGGGATCACGCCCTGAGCCGAAGGCAGATGCTTAACGACTGAGCCACCCAGGCGCCCCTTAGCTCAGTTTTTATTATAGCTTTGCGACTAGATATGTGGGAAAATTTTTTTTTTCTTTTTCCCTTGGGACATAGCTTAAGACAATGAATGGACTGAGATTGAACAGGGTCTTGCAAAGACCTGATAGGGGAGTCTTGAATTCTATAATAAACATCTCTTCTTTAAAGGAGAATAAATGGATATTCCTGAAAGTCAGATCTTTAAACAGGACCTTAAATATTTTTGAACTTTAAACATTGGCAAGATATAAAATGATGTTACCAAATGCAGTTTAACAATTGAGCAAGAAACACACTCCTTTTATATTAGGCATGTTAAAAAACATGCTACTGCTTGTTATACAAACCAAGTCAGTTTGATAGGCTTTGTTAAATACATGAGGGGTTAGTAGGCTGTTTGAAAGCTGGGTATTTAACCAAGAATAATTTAAAGAAGTCTGAGCACAGAGTTTGAATTAAAAAGAAAATAATGTTTAATTTTCTGCCACACTATGATGAATTTTTATGATGTCAAAGTGGAGAACCAAGGAAAATAAAATGTCATTGGGAATTCTCTCACCTATTTTCTCTGAGAGAAGCATTTGACTAAGGTGTTTTCCTATGGCAAAACATGGTAGAGTTAGAAACCTTGTTTTCAGATGGTTGGTACAACGGCTTACAAAATGAGAGTTCAGAAATGCGTTTCTGAACTTCTCTGAACTTCACATTCCTATAAAAAGTATGATAAACATAACTACTTTGTAGTTTTATTGTAATAATTCAGTGGGTTAACATTTATGAAAGAGCCACCCAATTCCCAAGAAAAGTAATATTTCCCTGCTATCTTACTTTCTTTTTTCCTTTCCTACTTTGTTTATTATAGATCATTTCTTTATCTTGTTTTTAGTGTTTGGCCTTTACTACAGAGCCCAGGAGCAATCAGATTCCATGTACCCATTTTCTTTTGCAGTATATTTAAAGAGAAAATTTTGGAGCCCCAGTTTTTTAATTAAGTTATAACTTTGTTAGGACCTGTACATTTTTTTAAATGTTGCTTAACTCTTTTAATCAAGTTGAAGCAAGTGCAAAATGTTTTCAAATAGCAACAACAGTGTTATTATTGTCATTCCGTACTATAGTACTATATATAATCTATAATAGAATAATATCATCTAGAGTACTATATTTATAGTTCTTATTTATAACAGAATAATAATATAGTAATAATAGTAGTACTATAATATTGTTAAACTATAATAATAGTAATGTAACATATTATCTCAATTTTACAGAAGGAAGCCCTGAGACCCATATGAGTACATTAGTTTCTTTAAAGTCATGGAACTAGTAAGTATAAGGTCCAAATGAAATTTTTTTGTTTCTTTCTGGGCAATTAACCACTGCAGTAGATTAACCATGTTCTTACTTTTGTTTGAATAGCTCCCTCCAGAAGATCAGAAAAACTAAAAAACATTTTTCATACTCTTCAATTTACTACAAGGAAAACATGAAAACAAAATGGTTTTGGTTTGGTAAATGTCGTATAATAATCAATACTGAGACATGTACTAGTGTCTCATAGGATGAGGTTCTACCCACAGTTAGAGGTTCCCACTGAGAAAAATAGTCAATTCCAATGTCAACTATCCTGGGAAGAAATCAAATTCAAGGACTAAAATCAGGAACTTGAAAGGTGTAATATAGAATAAGTCCAGGAGAAATGACCTTCTCTCTGAGCTTTTTTCTCCATGTTTTCCTCTTTTCTGGAGATTGTCCAGAAACTCCATAAATGTGGTAGAAATGTAATTCTGCCTAATGAAACCAAGATAAGAGCTCCTGGAAATGGAGTCTGGAGGTAGCAGGCAGGCACATTCCAGAAAACTTCAGAAGGATATATTATAGCCTGTGAGCTTTGAGAGAAGCTTGAGAGATTAAAATGAGATATAACTTATTCCCTATGCTATAATTTTCTTCCACTATACAAAGTAAGCATTCTCAAATATAAGTTAATTGAGAACCACACCTTGATGTATTGTGAGTACAAGTAAGATCAGAGGAAAAATTAAACTTTGAACTCTACAGGTTCAAAGGATCTGTAAAGTTTATTTTTAAGTATAAGTATACAAGAAAGTAGGAGGATAAATAACATGTAATTATTATTATCAACAGGCAAAAAGATTTCCACTTTGGGCTAGGATGCATTAACAGAGATTGGATTTATAGCTCTACCTTGAACAACTAGAAAACTGGAGAAAACAGAAGAAAATGCAGCTTTGGGACATTAGGCAATGCATGATTATGATCCATGAGAGAAAAATAACATTCCCTAATAAACTGCCTAAAGCAAGACTTGTCAACCTTGGATACGGCTGACATTTTAGACCAGATCATTCTTTGTCATGGGTCTGTCTTGTCCATTATAGGATATTCAGCTGTATCTTTGGTGTTTCCCTACTACATGCAGTAGCATATCTCTATTGTAACAAACTAAAAGGTTACTAGATAATGTCCACTAGGAGGTAAAATCACCTCAGATTGGAAACACTGGCCTAAGGTAGTCCCTACAATGCAACACAGGGGAGGTAAACCCAAGTAGAAGAGCCAAGACAACTTGTCTCTGAAGAGAGAGATTAAAGGTTGAAGAAGCCAGAGTGGTTAGATTTTGAAAAACACTCTACCTGAGAGGAGGGAGCTCAGACAGAGTGAGAGAAGGGAGCAAGATAGTGAGAGAAAGAAAAAAAACAAACAAACAAACAAATAAGCAAACAAACAAAACCAACAATAAAAAACTCTAGAATTTATCCAGGGGTCTCCCAGCTCTAATCTACACATATGTGAGAGGAAACTACTTGAACAGGGAAAGGGTCACTGGAAATGAGTAGGTAGAACAATTTGCAGAATCCACACAAGACTGGGGTATTTGCCCATCGGCCAGAGCCCAAAGATTTTTAATAGGTGGAGAAACCTCAGAAGGTGTAATTTTAAGTAGAGAGATTAAATTTACCCTCAACTAATAGCTGCTCAAATATACCCTAAGAAACTTAAAAGCAAGGATTCAACTGATTCTGAGTAACTTTATTGTGCACCAGAACAGATTTCAACATTACTTTAAGAAACGCAACAAAATCTAGCATTCAACAAGATATTCACAATATCAGACATCCAATCAATGAAGCTGCAAAATATTCCTTAATATCATAAGAAAATATAATCAATAGTAACAGGCTCATAAATGACAGAGAAGACAGAATCAGCAGAAAAAGATATTTATAAATATAAGAATATTATAAATATGAGCCATAGATTCAAGAAGGTACAAAAAAAAGAATATGAGTATGATGAAGACAGAAATAGGATATAAAACATTACAAAATTAACATGTATAAAAAATACATATAAAATAAAAAGTACACTGAATAGAATTAGTAGCAAATTAGACACTACAGAAGAAGAGATTAGTGAATCTGAAGGCACAGAAGTAGAAATGAAGCACAGGATTAAAGAAAAAGACTATATATAAAAACAGCCACAGTGAGCTGTCAGACAATAATTGTATTCTAATGTGTAATTAGATCCAGAGAGAAGAGAAGCTGGAAGGGTAGTTTTGAAAAGAAAAAAAAAAAAGAGTAGAGAATTTTCTAAATTTGGTTAAAACTTTACACTCACACGTCCAAGAAGCTAAACAAACCCCAATCAGAATAAACATAAAGAAAACAACACTAGAACATATAAAAATCAAAATGTTAAAGTCAGTGACAAGACAGGAATCCACCAAAATCCTAGAAGAGAAAACAGGCAGTAACCTTTTTGACATCAGCCGTAGCAACTTCTTACTAGATATGTCTTGTGAGGCAAAGGAATTAAAAGCAAAAATAAACTATTGGGACTTCAACAAGATAAAAAGCTTCGCACAGCAAAGGAAACAATCAACAAAACTACACGGCAAACTTTGGAATGAGAGAAGATATTTGCAAATGACATATCTGATAAAGGGTTAGTAGCCAAAATCTATAAAGAACTTATCAAACTCAACACCCAAAAAACCAATAATCCAGTTAAAAAATGGGCAGAAGACATGAATAGACATGTTTCCAAAGAAGACATACAGATGGTCAACATACACATGAAAAGATCCTCAACATCAGTCATCATCAGGGAAATACAAATCAAAACTCCAATGAGATGTCACCTCACACCTGTCAGAATGGCTAAAATTAAAACACGGGAAACAACAGATGTTGGCAAGGATGTGGAGAATGGGCAACTCTGTTACACTGTTGGTGGGGATACAAACTGGTGCAGCCACTCTGGAAAACAGTATTTAAGTTCCTCAAAAAGTTAAAAATAGAACAACCCTATAATCCAGCAATTGCACTGCTAGGTATTTGCCCTAAGGACACAAAAATACTGATTTGAAGGGATACAACAGCATTATCAACAACAGCCAAATTATGGAAAGAGCCCAAGTGTCCATCAATTGACAAATGGATAAAGAAGAAGTGTTGAATATATATACAATGGAATATTACTCAGCCATAAAAAGACTCAAATCTTGCCATTTGCAATGACATGGATGGAGCTAGAGAGTATTATGTTAAGCAAAATAAGTCAGGGAAAGACAAATACCATATGATTTCACTCATATGTAGAATTTAAGAAACAAAACAGATGAATATGGAGGAAAGAAAATAATACAGAGGTAAACCATAAAGCCGACTCTTAACTATAGACATCGAACTGAGGGTTGCTGGAAAGGAGGTAGGTGTGGGAATGGGTTAAATGCGTGATGGGTACTAGCGGGGGCACTTGTGATGAGCACTGGGTGTTGTATGTAAGTATGAATCACTAAATCCTACATGTGAAACTGATGTTACACTGTATGTTAACTAACTGGAATTTAAATGAAAACTTGGAAGAAAAAATAACATCAGTGATGAAACGAAAAATCTTACCAGCCTGAGGTTACAAAAAAAAAAAAAAAAAAAAAAAAAAAAAGAAGGGCTCCTAGGTGGTTCAATCAGTTGAGCATTCGACTCTTGGTTTTGGCTCAGGTCATGATCTCAGGGTCATGCGATCAAAACCCATGTCAGGGTCATGCTCAGCAGGGAGTCTGCTGGAGATTCTCTCCCTCCCTCTGCCCCTCCCTCCGCTCATGCCATCTTCTCTCTCTCAAATAAATAGTTCTTAAAAAAAAAAAAAGATCCATTATGTACAAAGAAACAAAGTTAAATGTGAAAAAGCCTTCTTTTCAAAATTTATGCAAGTTAGAAGAAACTGTAATGATACCATTAAATTGCCAGTAATGGGGAAAAAAATCTAAAATTGTGAACCTGGCTGGTTAAAAAAAACAAAAACAAAAACAAAATAAAACCCAACACTTCCAAAAATAAAAGTGAAAGAAAAATTTATTCAGACAATTAAAATCTGAGAGATCTCATCACTAGCATATTACAAGTATAAGAAATGTGAAGGAAGTTCTTCAGACAAAAGAAAAATGATATCAGGTAAGAATTTAAATATATGCAAATGAAAGACTAGTGCCAGAAATTATAATTATGTAATAAATATAATTTATTTCAATTCCTTTAAAAATAATTAGAAACAGTTGACTGTGTGAACAAAAACAATAAAAATATTTGTGTAGTTTATAACACACATAGAAATAAAAATAACATCAAAAACACAGAAGGGGTGAAATGGATATAAGTCTTGTTATCTACTTTGCATAGACAGGCAGTGGCATTATAGTTAAAGGTAGACTGTAATAAGTTGAAGATGTATACTGTGAACTCTGGAGCTTCGTATCAAGCAAGAGTGCTAAGACAACAGAAAAGAAAAAGTAGAATTGTAAAAAGTACATGACTAACCCAAAAAAAGGCAGGACAAGAGGGGAAAAAAGGAGTAGAGAACAAAAGAACAAATAGAAAACACATGGGAGGATGGTAGGTATAAAGCCAACCATATTGATAAATTATATTCAATGTAATTGAAATGATCGAAAAATCCAATTTACTGGCAGAGATCAAGTTGAATAAAAAGCAATAACCAACTGTATATGTTGTATAAGAAACCCATATTAAATATAAATATACCAGTAGGAAGCAGAAGGTTTTAAAATATGTATTATAAAAATACTAAGCAAAGAAAACTGCATGGAATATATTAATATCAGATAAAGTAGATTTCTGAGCTAAGGATGTTGCCATAGAAAAGAGACAAATTTATACAGACAGAGGGGTCAAATCAGCAAGAAGATATAGCGATCTTAAATGTAAATGCACTTAACAGCAACAAGAAAGCTTCCAAATCCATGGGGGCAAAGAGATACTACTGAAAGGAGAAATATACAAATATAAAAAAACTTTTTTCTCAGTAATTGATAAAACAAGTAGTGAAAAGAATAAAGAAGATTTGAATAACACTATTAACCATTTCCCCCTTCAACAACTACAAAATAACAAAATAATAGCAAATTAAATCGAGTAATATATAAGAAGAACAAAACATAACCAAGTATGGTTGATATCTGAAAATCAACAAATGTATTACATCATATTCACAGGCGGGGAAAAAAAAGAAAAAAAAAAAGGAAAAAGTGTATACTTATCTTAATAGATTGAGGAGAATTATTTCACAAGACTCAAAGCTCATTATTAAAAACTTCAGCAAAGTAGGACTAGAAGCTAATATCCTCAATATGATAAAAGATACCTTTGAAAAAAATCACACCTAACATCAAATTTCATGGTGAAAACCTACTTCATCCCAAAGGAAATGACTTGATGAAGCTGTTGAAAATATTCTACATGCCTTGTGATGTAAGTAACTGCCATCTCCAACTTGCTTGGACATAATTAAAATTCCAGTGGGGTATTTCTGCCAGGAATCTATTTTAAGATATAAGGAGGCTGTTAGGAAATGACTCAGCATGAAAGAAGAGAGAGTATTGGCATAGAAGTTTGTCTTTGTTGTTTAACAACACAACAGAATTAAAGTGAGGTCAGCCCCTATAGATTTTATTCATCTTATCCAAAAGTTCAACCACTGAAAAATCCTGCCCTCGACCGGCTACTGAGTCTGAAAGTGAAAGGCTAAAACAATAACAGCAAAAGATTTAGTAAATACTAATTAAACGATTATAGCCTATTTTCCATGAGACAGTGAAGACTCAAATATAAGTGGCATGGATTTCAACAGTTTGGCAGACACAGAAAACCTTGTTAGTGTTGTTGAGAGTTAAGCGGTCTTAATGTTGATATGGCAACTGTAATGTCAGGGGGCTTCTCTCCCTAACACCAGTTCAACTCCTCCTCTTCCTTGTCACTGCCATTACCAGCAGGGCATTATCACCATCACACATTCATTACAGAGCTGAATCAGTGAATGGAAATTATTCATTATTTGCAATTATCATTGTTTCATGTAAAAAACATTGAAAAATCTATTGATAGTAAGCAATTTTATTTCAGGAAGCATTGTGAAAGATGCTTATAGAAGCTTTTATAAATTCACTCATGATCTTCCTTGTACTCCTTATTTTTTCAGTAAATTCCTCAATTACTTATACTTTCACCATGAAATTTTGGGGAATCTAATGACAGAAGTTGGAACATTCTGACTTATCTGTTTATTTCTTATTAGTAAGAAGCCAATAGTTATGAGTAAATGGCCTCTCATACTAACGTTTAATTTATTTTCAACTTCTAGGTGGTGGTCAGAAAAGTTGAGATTACACCATTCTTTCAGCTTTACTGAGATACAATTTTAAAAAATATATTATTGAAGCATAGTTATCATACAATGTTATATTACTTTCAGGTGTATAACATAGTGATTGACAATTCAGGATTACTCAGTGCTTATCACGATAAATGTAGTCAACATTGGTCATCATACCACAGTATTACAATATTATTGATTATATTTCTTATGCTGTACTTTTCATCTCCATTCCTTATTTATTTTATAATTGGAAATTTGTACCTCTTAATTCTCTTACCTATTTTATCCATTACTCCACTGAACTCCCCTCTGGCAACCAGTTTGTTCTCTGTATTTAGGAGTCTGGTTTTTTGTTTGTTTTTTCATTTGTTTTGTTTTTTAGATTCCACATATAAATGAAATCATATGGTATTTATCTTTCTCTATTTCACTTAATATAATACCCTCTAAGACCATCCATATTGTCACAAATGACAAGATTTTATTTCTTTATATGGCTGAGTATTATTCCATTTTATATATATACCACATCATCTTTATACATTCAGCTATCGATGGACACTTGGGTTGCTTCCATATCTTGGTTGTTGTAAATGATGCTAAAATAAACATGGGGTGCATATATCTTTTCAAATTAGTGTTTCTGTCTTTTTTGGGAAAATATGTAGTAGTGGGATTACTGGATTATTTAGTATTTCTATTTTTAATTTTCTGAGGAACTTCCATACTGTTTTCCATAGTGGTTGCACCAGTTTGCATTCCTACCAATAGTACACAAGGATTCCCTTTTCTCCACAACCTTGTCAACACTTATTTCTTATCTTTTTGAATCTTGCCATTTTTGACTTCTGTGAGGCGATATCACTGTGGTTTTGATTTGCATTTCCCTGATTAGTGATGTCAAGCATCTTTTCATGTGTCTGTCTTTTGGCCATTTGTACATCTTCTTTAGAAAAATGTTTATTTAGATCTTCTAGCAATTTTTAAATCATATTGTTAGCTCTTTTTTTTTTTTTTTTTTTGTGTTGAGTTGTGTAAGTTCTTTATATACTTTGGATATCAAGCCCTTATCAGATATATCATTTGCAAATATCTTCTATTTAGTAGGTTGCCTTTTCATTTTGATGATGTAGTCCTTTGCTGTGCAAAAGCTTTTTATTTTGGTGTAGTCCCAATAGTTTATTTTTGTTATTGTGTCTCTTGCCTGAGGAAACATATCCATAAATATGTTGCTGTGGCTGATGTGTACGAGATTACTACCTATGTTTTCTTTTAGCAGTTTCATGGTTTCACGTCTCACATTTAAGTCTTTAGTTCATTTCGAGTTTATTTTTGTGTATGGTATCAAAAAAAATTATCCAGTTTCATTCTTCTGCATGTAGCTGTCCAGTTTTCCCAACACCATTTATTGAAAAGCCTGAGTTAGTGTAGAAAAAAAAAAAAAAGAAACAATCCTAAAACTTTGTTAGTCCCTGTGAATATCATTTTTTTAGAGCATGTACAGAAATTAAGTATACAATGTGGACCTGACCCACTAAGAAATGATTAAATGATGCCCATATGCTCTGTTTAGAAATACAATAACACATTTAATTTTTTAAAATCATTGAGAGCTTCTGTAATCCAATTGCATTTAAATGCAATTTAGATAAAATTTACTTATTCAGAAATCTTTGCTATCCCTTGTCTCCCTCACCTACATAATATAATTCTCCAAGAGTTCTTTACTAGTAAGACTTCGCTGCAATTTGATAAAAAGATGCTTTTGTATGGTGAAGTAGTTGGCTAAAAACTAAATAATATCAGTGAACAATTCACTAAATGTATATTGCATGTATAGATAATTGAGATAATAGATTTCATTATTATAAATGAGTATCCTTTCAGACACATTAACTCCTACTTTAAGGCAGCATGGGGTTTTTTTGTTTATTTTTCTTTTTTAACTTGTTTGCAAATTCTCAGGAAGATAATGAACATTAAATGATATGTTTCCATGAGAATACATTCTATGTAATAAAAAAAGAGAACAAAATTTCTTTCTCTCTTTCAATACATTTTAGAGATTTCACATACTTACGTTAAATGTATCACAAAATGGCTTGAAATGTAATCTTTCTCCTTGAATATATTTTTATAAGATCAAAGAAAGACAAAAGAAGGCAAAAGTTTTGATTTGGCATCTTAAGCAGGTTAAACAGGATGCTGCCTATACAAAATATGAGAGGAAAAAAAAATCATAACAGTAGAGATTTGTGCACTATTGGTCCTGTTCTGACTTCCAGAGAGGCTACTCAGCCTTTTACAACTGAAGATCCACTTCACCGTTGAATAGAGTCACAGAGGATCTCAAAATTGTAAGATATATTTAGCATCATGAAAGGGCTATGTTGAATTCTGTGTGGTTTCCGAGTTTGGTGGTAACAGGAAAACACCAGGGAGTATATTTAGGAAAGATGTCCTGAGGTATGCACTAAGAAACTACAGCAAACAAAATAGAAACAGATGGGTAGCATCCTCAGTGCCAAGTGATGTGGGGATTCTAGAGATCATCACCTGGTCTCTCTCTCTCTCTCTCTCATACACACACACACACACACACACACACACACACACACACACACACAGAGCTCTCTCAGCATGAGAGCTGCTTTATTAAAAGCTGATAAGTGTCTTGGTGAAAGAAAAACAAGAACCATAGATATTGTGATTGCAGGAGCATATTAAAGAAGCAAGGGAATAGTCAAATTGATGTACTCTTTGTAATTATGTTTTCACTACCTTCTGCCATCAGCCAGTACTCTATCCAAATTATCTAGAGATATGCATGCACACATTTTCTGAGGTTTGAAAGATAATTATATTGTTTCTGATTTATATTGATCATGCTAAGAAAAACACTGCACAATAAAACCCAAAATTTTAGAATAGATAAACAGCTAAGAATATATTTGTACATGATCTGTGTAGGACCTTCTAAGGGGCAGATTTTCTAGTTTGAAAGAGATATCCTGGAAAATTCTACATGAGATAATTCCATAATTCTCTGAGAATAGGAGGGGAGAAGCAAAGAATTATAGGTTTTAGGTGTTGGAAGATATAATTTGGTTCACTAAAACACCTGCTTCACCTCGCAACATTGGTTTAAAGAGTGTGGCTGGTATAACTGACAACTCCAAGGCATTGATACCCAAAGGACAACTTCAAATGAATCCTTTTGAATAATGTATCAATCTGTTGTGTTCCTCCAAAATACCCAAGCCAATGATTTCCTTGAAAAAGCATTTCAAAATGCCCATGAAGGATTTAATGGTCTTGTCATGACTAGTCCTCAGGCTGCCCATCAACTAAGAGATGGAAATTAAATACCAACTATCATACCTTAGGGTGACACAGTGGCTTCAGTTTTCTCCATCTCCAGATTATGGGGAGAATAACAGAGGATTTTGGGAATAGACTATAATCTGTTCATGGAAAGCAAAATGGGAATGTCACTTTTTATTCTTATTTTCATCAGAAAAATCATGGCATTAATTAAGGGACTCCTAAAAAGGACAGGAAAACGTCATATGTATCAATAAGATGAGCTTATTAAGGGTCTAAGAAGGTTTGAATGTACTGATAGGAAATAGGGCAGAGAGTTAATGGTAGCATGGGAATATGAAAAGCAGTTTCACATTTTCTGTGTGTACTGAGGCTGAGCACACAGGCTGAGGTCCTTACACTCAGCAAAACAGCCAACTCTCTATAATTTTGTTACCTGAATACTCCTGCTGTCAGGGGGAAAATCATTCACTAGGTCGGGGATAAGGCTTCAACATAAATATTTTATGACTAACTCCTTAGGTAACTCTCATGCTCAATCCGGTTCTGGGTAGGATAAAAGCTTGTACTAGGAAAAAAAGCAAGATTTCTCTTCAGTTTCTGGTCTGGTCCCTTGTTCTTCTGAGATAATCCTTATAATGGCCACATGTGAGAACAGTCTGGGGAATGCTGGCACCCGGAGCTGAATGTGACAGGAATACCTGTTCATCCCCACTCTTAACCAACTTATTCTCTTTCTGGATGTATAAATATTGTCACAAAAGAAATATATTTATATCAGATAGATTTTGAATCTTAAATGGTATCTAGGAAAATTATTTTCTCTCTGTAGTAATGACATTTTATTAAAAGTTAAAGGACAGCTTCATAATAAAATGTAGTTATAGTACAAGATAAACAGTACCAAATAAACCTTTGAAAAACTGGGATGTTTTTAATTAGCTATAATACAAAAGATGCTTTTGTGTCTTTCTTGGTACTGATCTTAACATTTAAGATACATTGAGAATTTTTGAGTGGTGCCTGAACACAAATAAGGAAAGAGACAGTATAGGGTAATACTAAATGAGAATGATGGGGAGACATGAAATGGTTCAGCCAAATGAGGCCAGAGGAGTCCTGATTTCTCTTGAGACCATGAGTCAGTACAGAGAGGCCTGTAGTGCAAAACAGGAACGGATCTGGTGCATTTATAAAGAAAAAAATCCATTTCACATATTAGGGGAGAATGTCCCTCTCTGACTTCCCTGATTTCCGTGAGGTGGACAATTCAGTCTAATTCTGGCTCTCAACTTTAGGAATCCTATTCCAATGCCAGATTTATTTGGTAATAGAGTTGATATTTGCTTCTCCATCTGCCCACTACGTTGTTCCTCTATTGCTTACAAACATGGGAAGGGAAACAGAAAGAAAAAAAAAAAAACACTGGAAAATAGTTTTACCAAAAATCTATTTTTGTCTGAAAGCAAAAGCAGAAAGCCAAGTCAATCTGAAAACAATATACCAGGATACAAATTCATGGCTTTCTTTAACTAATGATTCAAGCACCTTTTCATAATCTGTTTACTAAGCTTGATGCTTAGGGACTACAAATAAATACTAATTGTCATTACCTGAAAGGAGACCTTGTTTTACTTCTCTATGCCACTTCTTGTTGATTTCTCTGTCCAGCATGATTTTCCTTCCAGAATATAACCCACCTTTTATGTTCTGTATTAAATATTCTAGTATTCACAAAAATTTCCCTAATCCTCTCCCCTCAGCTGGAGATACATTCTTCCACAAAAGCCTCATTGAACTTTTGTTATTTCTCTCCTAATTCATTTTGTATTTTTATTTGTTTACAGAGTTTTCCTTACTATTAGGGTTTTTTTTTTTTTCCTTTCTACCATTAGAGTATCTTAAAGGAAATAACCAAACCCTAGTGAACTTTACAATCTCCAAGGTTAATCATCACAAATAATTGACTCGAAACATGTGTTGGATTTAATGAAATGTAAACGATCTAAATTTGTCACATGATAGAATAATGATGTGTTTGGGAGGATAACGTGATAGTGAAACAAAGAGTGCCTTTAAATGAGAAAAAATGAGAACATTGCTTCAAACAGTGCCAGACTCATCTGAAGAAATATTTTGTCAAAACATACATTTATGACCAATATCGTTAGCTATATTAGGGAAGTTTCAAAGGCAAATGTCTGCCATTCTGCATTGTGTAGAGTCTAGCTGATTTGTTTCTAGTCTCATCCTGCGTTTTCCTATAGTCATCTAATTCTCCCAGAAATATCTTCTGATAACAAGTCATACTGTTGATATAAAGATCCAAATGGACAAGTTTCTGGAGTTATACAAGCTTGAAGTGATGACTATGATAGTTATGTTAGCAGACAAATATATACCATACTTAAAAATACTTAAAAATGCCATAGGAAGCAATACTTTAAATTAACACCTCACAAAAAATAAAAGTCAAAGCTTCTAAGATAAAAAAAAAAAAATTAGTTATATAATGTAGTACATGCCCAACCTGACCATTAACTTTGTGACTTGAGAAATCAGCTGACCTAAAAATAAACAGACAATACATATACGAATATATCTTTTCAGTTAACTTCTCTTTTGTTTTTCACTGGTATTTAAATTATTTACGTAATTACATATTTCAGTAAGGGGGAATTCTCTTCACATAGAAGTTCAAGTGCTCTAAATCTGGGAAATAAGTATTAGGAAAACAGTTCAATGACAGGAGGATTGCCAAAGTGACACAAGATTAATGTTAACATCTTTCC
This sequence comes from Ursus maritimus, assembly GCF_017311325.1. NCBI lineage: Eukaryota > Metazoa > Chordata > Mammalia > Carnivora > Ursidae > Ursus > Ursus maritimus. The sequence goes on from NW_024426774.1 coordinate 65,800,875, forward strand.
CTTGCTATTCACTACTTTTCTCTTCATCGTTTTCCTTTTTTAGAAGGAGCCATGTATCTGTTTCCTATGGTCGTTTGGGCATGTGTCAGATGCCCTACTATTAAACATACCTGCAAATTAGATAAGGCATTTCATCCCCAACGTCACATCCGTTCTCAAGCTTTGGCCATAGCAGGGAATACCACTATGGCTGGCATGACACACATTAGGCCATAAACTTATTTACTAGCACAAAACCTAACTATTTTGGTTTTCATCTGATAACCCTATGGACAGAGCTCCTCAAGCAAATTCAAAGGGCATAGGTTTGAATATTAGTCTTTGGCCAAGGATTTGGCCTCACTTTTTTTTGTCTTTCCTGTCCCCAGTTAGTATGTTTTACTGAAACCACAGTCATTTGGGGGAATACAATTCATACTCTTAAGAATAGATTTTCATGTCTTCAAGATAGCACTGGATTCCACAGACAAAGAATCAATTATAACCTTCTTCCTAAAATAAGAAGAGGCAAGGATATAATTCACTCATTAATTTTTTAAATTTACCTTATAAAATTAATGGAAAGAATAACAAAAATGAAAGAGAAATATGCTGTAGAATGTTAGTAGTTTAAAAAGACTAGTGTTTCACCCTTAGCTGAGTTGCCGAAGAGGAGGAAAAACCACTTACGATTAGATGTAAGGCTTGGGGGCATGCCATAGCCACAGCATGAGTGAGGTTCTCCCTGCAAAGAAGACTTTACTCCAAAACTCAGTATCCAGTGATTCAACATGAACTTAGCCTTGAGTCCCAAAAGCTATGACATTCAAAGAAATTTATCCCATGTTTTAAGCAGATAAGCAGGGGGGTTCTAGGATGAGAATGGATTAGCATTTGGGGCAGGCAGTGACATTATGGATTTGGGGGATTAGTCTTTTAAGAATAGAAATTTAGCTACAGGTTGGGTGATCAGAGGTGGAATAACCTAGAGAATTTAGAGATTTGGAGTGGTTAAGATTTGTGCCATGACTTGACTGCTGGGGAGAGGATATATTCAGTTCTAGCAAGGAATTCTAACTTGAACAGTTAACTGAAGAATGAAGGTTGAGGATTAAAATGACACTGGGGGACTCAGCTGGCTGAGGTCACCACTGCCACCTCCAACACCACACTTCCCACAGCATCACAAATCTTAGTCCTCACCTGATGCCTAGTCAGAACAGGGTTTATCCTGTGGTGCAGCCAGCACATCAGTGATTATAACTGAAAGGGCTAGCTAAGGCAGAAACTGAAAGGGGTTGGTAAACAAGTCAGGCCCTTCATACTATAGTCACACAGATTGACTTTCAATTGTTTAAATACACCAGGTTCTTTCATTAGCTAATCAAAGAAAGTCTCCTGACCACAAAATAATGCAAACAGAAGTAAAGGCATGTAACTCTAATTTTAGCTAGGCTGATTCGAATTATCACATGTGGACATTGGGCAACTGGCATGATTAACAAGTAGATCTCCATCTACCTAAACTTTTATGTATACTTTTTTTTTTCTTTGCTAGAACAAAGGAGTGGTGAGATAATCTGTACATGCGTCCTGTGAATGAGAAGAGGTAGAAAGGAGGGCACTGAACCTCTTGGTCCATCTTGGACCATATTCAAGCCTCTCTATAAAGGATTTTGTTATCACAGAAGACTTGATGATCATGAGGGCATAGACAGGGCACCTTTGGACCAAGAGGCAGGGTCAGGGGCATTCTCACCACTACTGTATGGACGAAAACCTATCTTACGAGTCACAGTGAGGATATTACAGTAATATGTGAAAATTCAAAGTTTTTACAACTCTCCAGAGAAGGAGCAGCCATGGATTAAGTGAGTGTTCAGCACACAACAGGAGAAGAGCAGCAGTGTCCTATTAGAGATTTGTTTTGTGCAGGCACATGGGTAGCACGCACTAATTTCTTCTGCTTATTTCAGTACAAGAAGAGGAGAAGGCAGAAGAAACATTTTAAAATACTGCTTTATCAGTAATGTTCTTTAATTCAGTCTTTTAATTTGATTTCCCTAAGGCCCTATGAGTCAGGTACTAACATTCCCATTTTAGAACACCTTGCGTAAGATTTCAAAATTAGTAAGGCAAACCTTTTCAGTTGTACTCTGTGTTTGACCATACAGTCAGATTTGCCTGGGCTTAAATGTTAATGTCTCTTCATTCACATTGAAAAATGATCCAGCTCAAATAATAAATTATACGGTCACTCCTCTGTGAACCATTTGTATCCCATCCTAGATCAACTGAATCAAAATATGTGTGGCACTAGGGACCTGAATTCTAAACAAATAACGTAGCCAATCCTTACGTAAACAATGAATTTGGGATTCCAGGCCTAGACTCTCCAAATTCAAAGCCTGTGTAAGTTTTATTACAACACTGGCTCTTAAAATAATGTCTATATTTGTGTTGGTACCAAATTTCAAAATACAGAAGTTGGTGGTTTTACATCGTTTACATCTGTGTTTTCAAATAGTAATCCAAATCTCCATTTAAGACTTAATATGTTTTGGATACAGGGCTAGAAGCTTTCTTATCCTAGAGCAAAGGGCCATTTTGCACAACTTGCTCATATAGACTTTCCTGCACTTATTCTTAAACATGTATACAAGAGAGGCCAAGTTATGACTGTGTACACACGCAATTCATATTAATTAAATACATTTTGTATTTCATTTTATTTGTGTCAGCTGAATGAATAGACTAGGTGCGAGATGTTGACCATTAGTTTCTCTATTAATCTATTTCATCACAAGTGAAATTTCTTTGAACTTTTCGTGTCCTAATATGGAATATTAGGACAAGTGAAATTTTAAAAAAAGTTTTCCCCAGTAGGCGTGACATGAAAAATCGGAACTTCGTACAACTTATAATTAAGAAAATTGATCAAGAAATGGCTTATATTCTTCAGAATGATTTTGAATACAGTCCTGGCCCTCCATCATTTAACTTTCTATGGCTTTTGTAGCATATGCTTCTTGGTTTTGTTTCTTCTTTTCTTTCCCTTTTCTTGACATTATCCAAAATTTACAGAGCTTCAGATTTCAGTATCCAAGCTGGGCTAATTATCACAGTCCAGCAGATGGTGTGCTCCAAATGGTATGTAACTGAAGCTGTGTAATATCTTTTCAGACCAGGCAGGCCAACAGAGCACCATTTTCTTCTACTTTCTACTTTTCTACTGTGAAGTTTTATCTTAGGAGTGCTGGGTGAGAGGCAGAGGAACAGCAGTAGAGGAAAATCCTTGCCTGCCCTTTGGGACAAAAACCAGGAAATTCATGGCTCCCTAAAAGAGTCCAGCTGTCAGGGGCCTTTGGATCTGTCCAGGAGTCTCTACCAGCTGGTCTGCTGTGGGAATAATTAGGAGAACGTTCCTGACTTGCTAATGCTGGTAGATCTGGAAGTGAACTGTTCTTATGAACTGCACTAGTCCCAGAACGAGGGTCTGGGATAGAATGCCCTCTCCCTGTATACTAGGAAACAAATGAACAAACAAAAAAACAAAACAAAACAAAACCCCTCACAGTACAGAGAAGTCTGTCCCTGATGTTTTAGCAAAAAGTACACAAGTGCACTGAATGAATGAATGAATAAACAAAATTAAGTAAATGCAAAGCAAAACCAAACAAAACCACAGCAATACCCTTTATTTTACACCACAAGATACTAGACTGAAGAATCTGGTCTGTATGCATGCTGAAGAAATACATATCCAAGAGTGGATTTAAAGATACATATGTAAAGTCTTTGTAGGGATCCTGAGCCATGAAAAGAACAAAGATCAAGATGAATAACTAGGACAGGTGGCACTTCTGGAGCTAACACAATAAAAGCTGGAGCTAACACAATAAAAGCACAAAACAAAAATTTCAACAAAAAAAGACTGCAACATCAAAGTGATGCAATTAGAGCACAAAAATTAACTTGTAGAAGAGAGCCATTGCTACGAATGAATTAAAGTCCTATAATATTAAATGGGAACAAAAATTCACAGCAGAGGGTTTTAAAAAGAAAATAACAGGAGTCCAAGGGCCTCAGGTGGGGGTGGAGGCATGGGGATCCCCAGTTCTGAGCCCCTGGTAGACCAGAATGTCCACTAGTGCTGTGGAGTGACTGTGGCGTGGTTTCCGGGGGGCAGGAGGCCAGGGCTCACTTTGGGGCTGAGGGGGTGGGGACGACAATAAGAAAACAAGCACAGTGCTCTTTTCCCAGCAGCCATGCTCTCACCCACACCCTGTGAAGCCAAAGAGCAGCAGTGAGGGAACCTGCCCCATTCCTGCCAGGTCTCTGCCTCCCCCCATGCATGACTACCTAGAGAAGAAGAGCTCAAGCAGGGCACATTTACACACAGAGGGAGGGAAAGGTGAGATAGTTACTGTTCAGAAAGGGAAAGGTGGTCTTACAGATGCACAACTCTCCACATGGAGTCTCTTAACTTGGTGCTGACTAGTGATACCTCAGCATCTGCCCATCCCCAAATACTCAACTGACAGACCTCAGAGGGGAAACACTCACTGCCTTGGGGGCACTGTGGATGCTGAACACTTGCCCTGAGAGCAGTAACTCCGTGATGGAGGGCCTTTGCCCCCATTACTTGCCTATATAGCCCCCTGCTTCTACATTCCCTAAAAGGAGGAATGCCCGTTGTTTTTTGTTTGTTTGTTTTTTGTTTTTAGCACTTGTTAGAAAGCCTAAAGGTAAAAGTAAGACTGTGCCTCTGACCTTACAGAGGCATCCTTGATACTTGCACCCATGAGAACCAGGGGACCCAGGGCAGGTGTGCTTCTTAATAAACACCTCTAAAGATTAATCAATCAATATTAAAAAGGAAATAATAAAACACAAATGAAGAGTTGTAGGACATACCAAGGAAATTAATCATTTAAATAATAAAAAATTCCAAACTGAAAAATGCAGGGAAGATAGAGAAAAGTAATTATTAAAATTCTGGTATTTATTATTATAAATAATGTTTTCTTAACCTGAAGAACAATGAGATTCAAATCTCTTGCATTGAAAACCCTTGCTGAGTCTATATAGCATAGTGAAATTTACTAGCCTATATTTTAGAGATACTTTTGAAATTCAAGAATAAAGAGAAAATTTTGCAAAGTTACCGATAGGAAGAACATGTTATTTGCAAAGAAACAAGAATCCAAAACAACATTAAATTTCTCATTTGCAGGAATGCAAGCTAGAAAATGATAAAATAATGACTAAAGACTGTTGAAGAAAATAAGTATAATCTAAAAAAGGTTCTGTACAAAGTAAAGTGTTACTCTTTGAGAAGGAACCAAGAAGAAAAGAATATATTGTCCTGTACTCTAAAAAGATACACAAATCCCTATTCCAAGTAAAATGTATTCTAATATGTAATCAATATATATAATAAATCTAGTCAAATAGAAATGTATGATGAAAATATGACTTGGAATTTGGGATATGCGTTCATTAATTTTCTTGAAATAGAGTTGGACTACTTATAGGTAGGACTTAATTCTAAACTGTATGTCAATCAAACTCAGGGTTTGGGGTGGGAGGAAGTACAGTCTTCTTAAGTTTTCACTCTGTAGGGAAATGGGTCTGGAAGTACAATGCCTTGCTCTTAGAGTGAGCATGGCACACATCATAATTTAATGTTAGCTCATTAATGCATAGGTGTAGATTAAGTATAACATTGGAGGTGAGAAGAGAATCATCTGTAGACTAAAAAGATATCTAAATTAACATGGCCCGGTAAAAAAATATAATCAGGACAAAACTAGAAAAAGGACCAAACTGAAAATAAGAAGCAATAAATCTAAGTGATTTAACCATAAATTGAAACCGAGCAACAATTCTAAGTATATTTTTTACAAATTATCATTGGCCTTAATTCTCATGTCACAAGAATGCCTGGACTGATTTGGAAGCAGGCTCTGACTGGATCTGCTGTACTCAAACCTCATCGAGGCCAGATGATTCAGCAGAAAATATGACACAAAAACTTATGATGTCGCTGTGACACAGCCAGAAAGAATGTCTTCTAGTATTAATCTTTGAATTTTGATGTGCCCATCCTACTACTTCAAATACAAGGCCGTAAGCATGTGGTTCCAGGTGTTTCTGATTTGGTTAATCTTAGTTCAATATGGGCAGCATAGATAACAAGCCTTGACTATGACTTTGAGGGCAATAAAGGAAGCACCAGGAATGAGTCCTGCGTACATAGCTCTATCCTGGTTTCTTCTGCTGTGTACACATCATCACAGTGCTTACTTGCTGGTTAGGGAGTAACCCGATTTGAGACTAAACTTGATAATATCTAAGAGTTTATTCTATTAATTTTCAAACCAGCCTTAGTGACTTGGCCTAGGTAACATTTTAGTTCTACCCTGTTCTCATATGGCACAAATTAGTCATTATCATGGTTGTCTTATAAAGTCTGAGCTTGTTTGAATTTACTCAGATGTTCACCAAATAATATTTGCTTATAATGATTCCTTCATCCTACTCCATTTTTGTGTTCAACTTTGCCCTGAAGCATTCTCTATTAGGTAGCAATTGCTGCAATTATGTGTATAACAAAATTCTTTAATGGCTTACAACAAATATTTATTTCCTAACTCATGAATCTGTGAGGCATTTAGAACATTTCTGCTTCAGGGTATGAACTGATATGGGTTTGGCTCTGTGCTTGTGGTCAGGTTCATGTCTGTTCCATAGGTATCATTGCTGGGTCCAGGTTAAAGGGGAAGCAGGTACCTGGGGCTTAAATTCCTCATGGTGATCACAGGACCATAAGAGGCAAGCCAGACCCCACAAGAATAATTTAAGAAACATTTAAACTTTCTGCTTCCATTATGTCACTTATCATTGGCTAAAGCAAGTCCCATGGCCACACTCAAAATCCCTGGGCAGAGAATATATGTCACCCATAGTGGAAGGAACTGCAATGTAAGTTTCTAACAGGGAAGGATGAAAGAGATGATAATAACAAACACACCTACTGCACACACTTAGGATTGCAAGAAAGTTCTGAGAGCAGGAGATTTGCCTTTGTCTAAAACTATGTCATTGGCGTCCTCGATATGACATGAGTTTAGAATTACTGGTTAACATAATTTCCTTCATTCAGGTTGTTAATTTGCTTTTATTCTCTATTCTTTCTTTTTGTGCTCTCTCACTCTTTCCTTCTTTATGTATTTTCCTTTCTCTCTCTTCAGGAATTCTATTGTTCTTTTGAGACAGTTGCCTTTCTATTCCTTATATTGTAAATAAACATTTTTTTTCTTCTAAATTGCTATAAACTTTTGATATGTGTATGGGTTAATATTTTTGTGTTACGCAATTTCATTACAATATGTCTAGATGTAAATTTGTTTAAATTTATCTTCCTTCACTCTCACTGTGTTTTATGATTAATTTGTTTAAATTTATCTTCCTTCACTCTCACTGTGTTTTATGATTCTGGAGAGTGGTGTCTTTTATTAAATCTTGAAAAAAATCAAAGCCATTTATCTTTCAAATAGTGCCTCTTTCATTTCTGGTTCCCTCTATTATAACCACCTAAATCTCTTTACAGTTAAATTTTTAGGACTTTTCATTTTATCTAACATCTACCTTAACATTTCTGTAATTTCTGCAGATTTATCATATGTAATATATATATTATCAATATACGTGTGTGTGTGTGTGTGTGTGTGTGTGTATGCAATTACTTTTCAGAAAACCTTATTAGTATTTCATGGTATTCGTAGAACCTTGTTCTCACTTTGTGGTTTAGATGCCTTACTTACTGAATTTAAACAATTTAAACACATCCATTTAATATTCTTTTTTTATGTATTCAAGGATCAGTTCAAGTTTGGAGGGTTCTAATTCTTTTAATTGTGTCTGCTTTCTCCTGCTCAAGGTGGATTGCTTCTTGGTAAAGGGATTTTGAATATTTAAATTATGACCACACATTTTGAGTGACTTCTTGTTTCTACTTAATTCCTTTGTGACTTGAGTAAGAAGATGTGGTCTTCTACAATAGCATAGCATTTACCTCTGTCAGAGCCCTTGGAATTTTACCATCCCAGAAGCCATTTTTAAAGTTATAATCTTAGAATGGAAAAGAACTTCACTGCTTGGCCAGCATAATTCAATCTCTATCCATGTAGAACTCTTGCCCTGTTCTTAGAATTCTCATAGGAGATTTTTATTCTTTCACCTTAAGACTTGGAAGAAATGAAATAGTTTCTGACTTTCTTTTCAACAGTGCAGTTTTGTTTTTAGTCTACCCTTTTACTGTGAATTCAGATCTCATAGGGCCCCAAGGCCATTGATCGTCTCTTAATTCCCTACTTACTTGGACTGATTCCCCCTCCACCACTCAGACCAGCTCCAGAGTGGTGAAGTTAGGTATCAAATACCCCTGGGTTTGGTTCTGTCTTTGTTTCTAATTTGAGCATTTAAAGATTTCTTAAGTGAAAGCTCAGCAATGTATTTAAATGGGATTTGTTACATTTTATCCATTATTTCTAGATGTTTGTAGCAGGATGGTTTTCACATTAATCTTAATCTACCAAATACCCCAAATTGGAAAATATCTAATCTTCATTGTAAAGCTATTTATCTTGGCAAAAAATAATATATAATTCCAGTTTTATCCACAAAATATTTCATTTATATGTATTTGGGTACACATGTGTATGTGCATCTTTACATATAAATGTTTAGCAGATGATAAAATCAGCTGTATTACAGGCCACATTCTTTGATCAGACTTAAAAACAAAGGATATTAAATGAAAAACATAATATTGAAAGAAATGTGCTTCCTCCAAAGAACCCAGAGATCAAAAGTGAATTATAAGCTACTTAGAAGTGAAATAAAAGGAAAAAATTAACTTTATATCAATACTTTAAAAATGTATTGCAACAAAATCAGTTTGAAATGAAAGGAAAAACATATAAACTTTATGTATTTTAATAATTAGAAAAATAAACTAAAAGTGAATAAGTTTAACATTTGATTTAATAAGTTAAAAATAATACAAATAGAGAAGAATTTTAAAAATTGATGCATGATTAAATGAACAATGGATAAAACAAAAATATTAAAATTAAAGAAATATTAATAATTTTTTAAAAAACCAGTAAAGTGAATAGACATTCAGAAAACTGCTCAAATTAAAAAAATAACAAAAATATAGAGTTTTGCAAGAGAAAAAAATCACCATAAATGTGGACAGGTTTGTGAAGAGTTGGAGAATACTGTTTCAATTTATTTTAAAGTATAAAAGTGTAGACTAATTAAATTTGGTCTCAAGTTGATTTTCAAACTGGTTTTGTTTTCATTATTCCTGTTATTGTTATTGAAAAATAAATTAAAATATTCGCTAAAGTTTTGAAAGTGATAATTTCATAGCGATATATCTTACAGAAACCATAATTATAAAAATATTGTTAACAAAACAGAATGACATTCTAAGCAGAAAAAAAAGCCTTCAGAAAATACATAAATTTAGATTAAAACTTGAAATATGGCAAATGTATCTTTGTACAGAGGTTCCTTGTGTAACTAATTGAGAAAAATATGGTGTACTCAATAACAATTTATATTTATTATTTATAGTGTGTAAGTAATTTACAGAGAATAATCTTAAATTTATTCCTTGAAACTACCCAAGAGGTAGGTGATATTATAATTCCAGTTTTAAAGTATTATAAAAGGTCATAACTAAGTGGCCTGCTTCCTAAACTTGTTTTTAGTCAAGGTACTAAATTGGTTGGTTATCACTGATAGGAAACAATGTTAAACCTCTGCTTGGTGTCAATTATTTTGTTTTTCCAGACAGAATAAAATCATTAATTTGGAAGAAAGAATGAAAATATACACAAATGAAAAGGACCATTACTTAAAAATTGGGGCCCAGGTACACCTTTTGAAATAAGACAGGATGCCCAGACCCCATGAGGTAAAAGAAAATCATATTTGACAAAATAATAGTTTCATATTTTGAGTGTCAAAGGATGCACTGGACATTAGCAAAAGTAAAAATAAGAGAAATTAGCAAAAGTAAAAGTTATGGACTTGAAAATGTATTTGCAAGTAAAAAAAATAAAATGGCAAATATCTTCCTTATATATAAATTCTTCTACATATTTAAAAGAAACTTTTCAGTAAAAATATTAGTAAAACTTGTGAACAAGCAAGTCAAAAAAGGTGAATATAATTCAGCAATAAACATTTTGTAAATTTGCTCAGCCTTATTAATACTCCAGAAAATGGAAATAAATCCAACTAGATACCATTTTTTCTCATTAGTTTAAACTAATTTAACTAATTTTGAAAGAAAAATTAAGACCACTACTGGGGGCATATAAGCACTTTCATACATTGCTGACAAGAGCAAGAACCTTAAGGAAAGAAAAATAGCAAAAGCTGGTAATTTTAAATATAAACTCTGCCATGCATTCCTATATTTTTAAATCTATCTTTTATTTTAAAACACTTAGACATAACCACTTACACAGAATTACTTAGATTGGCAAAACATCTGAAACAGACACTTCCATTAATATGAAACTAGTTATATAATTAATGATATATTACAGAATCTTGCGCAATAATTAAAATAAATATACATCTTTGCTTAGGAAATGCCCAAAGAAAACTGTTAAATGGAAAGTGGTGTACAAATGTACAGATGTATATAACATGTGTGTGCATATATATACATGTAGACATATTTTTCACATCCTCAAAGTTTTGCTACATCCAATGATGTGACTTATCTTAGGTATGTAGGCAGTTTAACTTCCAATTAGCTGGCCAAACATATGGAGGTAGATTTGGGGCTATGGAAGAGAAATACAAAGCTGAAGAGGTAGGGAAGCAATCTAGGGTAAGAAATGTCAACTGCCTCAATGTCAGGCCATTCAAACAGAGAAAAACATCAGGTAACACACACTCAGAACATAGGGGTTCTGAGAATCTGAATTTTCTGGTTAAAGTTAGTGTAAAATTCCTTTTAGGCTGTAACTGAGAGTTCAAAGTGTTTGAGAAATGTGTGCATTTCTCTTAGTGTCTTAAAAATGTCATAGAAAACCTTTAATATTGGTGGGGTTTCTTAAGGTCTCACAGTGCTGCTGCTTATGTTTATAAACATAATTTTTCTAACAGAAGCTACAGTTATAGACATGAGTGTGAAAGAATGTAGATTAAATACAACTCAGCCCTATGCCATGAAAGAGGGTATTTGGGGTCTTGAAGTTTTAGTAGAGTTCAGACAGGTGAAAGCTCAAACAGTTGTGTGACTGTCAGTGTAGTTACGTATTACAAAATAACTGCAGAGCTTTAAATAAATCCAGTTGTTCAGGTCTTGATCTCCTTCTTCTGAAACAGATAAAAATGAGATGTGTAGAATCCTGGTAATGTATGTTTTTCAAAACTCTCGGTGAGTCAGATATGCTTTCTTTGTTAAGAACAGCTCATTTCTTCAAGTACTCCCAACTGATAGAAAATCAGGTCCCAGAGGTGCTGAAAATGAGACAAGGACTGTTTCCTAACTCTCAACCCTTTTAGTCATTTTAATAATTCGTTCTTGGTATTTGCTTTTATTTGAATGTTCAGGTACCTAGGTTCTGAGTGTTTTGACTCAGCAAATCAGTGTTGTTTTCTAAATCAGTGGTGCTTTCAATGATGTGGCATCTACACAAACATTCCCATCCTACACACTCTGCTTCAACTCATACTGTCATCTCTGATCACACACACCAGTTCTCAGTTTCCACTACTAGCTGTTTTCTCTCTCTCTCTGCCCCTCCCCTTTGCGACATTGCACAAGACTTTGCATTCCTCCTCAATTCTCATATTCACACCTCCTCCCTTGATTTGGCTAGCTCCTGCCGCAGGTCTCTACTGAGTGTTACTTCCTGGAGGAGGCCTTTCCTGTCACCGGGTTAAATTCGGTCCCACTGCTCCCCACAGTAATTTTACCAACCCTCATCAAAATATACATCTGACCTTTGGAAGTTCATACATTTGGATGCCTATTATACAGTAATTCATCAGTTAAGTGGCTGTTTACTAGTCATCTCTGCTTCTGTACTAATCAACTAGTTAATAGAAATCAGCAAAGTATTTCCAAATACATTTCAGTATTATGGTGATAACCTGGGAAATTTTCCCACATTGACAGAATAAGTAATTTGATGTGTACCTTAATTGACAACTAGATAGATGGCTGATGGCAATTCCTAGGGACAGAACACATTCAGAAGTTGAGACAACAAATTTACTTGCATTATATGCCCCCTGCCCAGCATGACATAGCCCCAATCTACTTTTCTAGGTTTCCATAGAAATACCCTATATATTCTTTGGGTCCCTACTCATTTGAACTAATTTTAGTTTTTGGTGCCTAAGCATGCCTTTAACTGTTCACCTTTGGACAGGTACTCATCCAAATCTGGTCTGAGATGACTGGGGTGTTTTCGCCCTCAACACCCTCTCCCACCTCTTATACCCAATTCCCCACTTTTGTCTTTCAGTACCTTTCTTTGTTAATGTGAAGGACAGCACTGGACCCTTATTCAACTCTGTATATACTTCAGTGCTCCATAGGATTGTTGGAATGGAGGAAATTAAACTCTGAAAGTTACATGTGATATGAGTAGCAGTCATAATTTTAATGATTACTTACAATCTGCTCAATGAACAAAGTACTTTATGCCTCTCTTTTCCCTTTTGTGTGATAAATTCTCCTGAAAGGCAGGAGAAATTTATCTTACTGATTTCTCCACTCCTTTCTATAACCTAGAACAGTGCCTTGCGATAACAGTACTTCACTCTATAGTTAAATACAACTACTTGGATAACGAAGGATCTTATTCCTTGGCAAATAATCCTCTCTTAAATACGGAAGATATTAGTACAGTTTATAAAAACTGTAAGAAAAAGAAGAATCTCATTTAGAAAACCACTGAATTCTTTCAGAGTGCCAACATCTGTTCAGGCGTAAGGAGTTTGTGCTTCCAAAAAGAAACCAATTTCCTAGTTACTCAATAGAAACGCAAGGGAAAATATTAACGCATTGACAGAGTTGAGCAGAGAAATTCAAAGTAAGTTTAGTTCAGTTCAATTGGCTATTTGTCACACACATACATGCACATATACACATAGAAAAAGTTAAAAATTACCATGGAGTTTTTTAAAAAATGTAGTTGATTTGCATCTTGGAAAAGATTTTTGAGACTGCTGAGAAATCCTCCTACTAGACAACGTACACTTTTTTGGAAGAACATATAATAGGATTGTAATGATAATCAAATAATCTTGAGAACATGAACACAAACGTCACCTAGAAAATATTAAAGTTTAAACAAACAAATAAAATTCCCAATTCAAAAGTTACGATTTACTGGTCATGTATACATGAAACCAAAAATACCTATTTAAATGTGAAAATGTTCAACTGATTTTTGAGGCACATTGTTTTCAGGATGCTGTGAAACTGGTTAGTTTTGACTGATGGCCTATTGACATCATGTGAGGACAGATTAAATGTCATAAAAACAGATATGAACAATTTTTTTCAAGGTAAGAAAAGGTATGAAAGCTTGCAGTGTCAGATAATAATGATTAACTGAAATTCAGAAATCAACAAAGTTACAGCTTAATTAGTAGGCAAGCAGGAAGGAATTTAAAATGAATAGCTTACAGCAAACGCAAAGTACACTGACAAGAAAGATGAACAATTTACCTGAAAGACTGTTACCCAAGAAAATGTAAAAAAAATTTATCATGAAGTTATATAGACTTGTCAAATGAATAAAAATATATGAATCATATAGTTTTTGAGTACTCTGACTTGAAATTGTTAAGGATATAAAGTATGTACTATCCCTCTGCATAAAGGTCAGTTATTTAGGGCTTGATATTGACCTAAATGGATTTTCCAAAATTCTACTTTCACATTTTCTCTGGCAGTAGTGTTCTAAATATCCTATGTCTGCTGATCTGAAATCATGTTTGCTACTTTATATTATAAAGATTAGCAAATAATACCTACAACACAGTTAGGACTCAGTATGCCCTTGGGGATGAACGAAAGTTGATAAGCAGTACTTTGAAGTAAACATTAGTCTTAGACTTCCCAAATTCTCAAATTTATAACTTCATGGAGAACAGCCACAGATTTTACTGTTACTGTCCCTTCTACTATGTAAGTTGTTTGGTTAAAAAAAAGAAATGCTGGTTATTGACTTTTAAAAAGGGAGAGAGGGGCCTTTTAAAAGATATAACTTAGTCTTTTTCTGTTATTCACCAAAGTGCTAGGAAGAGGTATAAAATGAAGTCAAGGGTCAAAGACAGACACCTGAGGTCTTTTCCTAGCTTCACAACCTTGGGGAAATTAGTAAATTCTTAACATCCAACTTTTTAAAAAATGTAACTGACAAGACTCCTACTGATATTGTGATGAAGATAATGTAGAATGGAAGCTAAAATTGTAGTTGACACATGGTAGGTTGTTTAAAAAATTGATTTTGTTTAGTATTTAGTAGTATTAATAGACATTTTTCAAGAAGTGCTGTATGAGTTTTGTCCCACATGACAGTGACTGGTAGAGCTGCCTAGGATCTTGCATTTGAAACACTGTTGACATTGTATTTAGACTCAGAGATCTGCATGTATTCATGAAGGGGTGTGGCAACATGAATGCAATATATATTTTGTTTTTGTTGAAAAGTTGTTTGATTTGCTTAACATGCTACAACACCATCATAATTAGAAATAAGTTCTCTTGCCTTTGGATTTGTAGACATTCTGGATGGAATGCTATTTTTGTTGCGACAGGCTTCACCAATGTAACTGGAAATGATGGACATGTATGAGACAATTGATACTGTATCTCTGAAGACAGGTGAGCCCATGTGACCATCAGTCACACCTAAAATAAAACAGTGTATCTGCTATACATGGTGTTTAAAGTCTATTAGACCAAGTGACATTGCTATAAATCTTGGTAAAGGAAAGATATTATTACAGTTATTTATTTCAATAGTTATCTATTTTAAGAAATATTTGAAGCAATGTGTTTGATAAATTTAAGTCAAGGAAATTGGCCAGACCCTGAAATGAGTTTGTATACTGGTAGTTGCACTCAAATAGTACTAAGGGCAAAATAAACCGGCATGCTTTTTTTCTTTTGGCTTTTGTTTTACAATTGAACTGGTTCTTTTTTTTTTTTTTTCTTAATATATATATATATATATATATATATATATATATCAGATCTTTAGAGTCCTCAGGCAATGCAGTATTAATTCACCAAGTACTTATATGTTCCTCCTATGTACCAGGCACGACTCTACGGACTTGGATTGTAACAACGAATGAAATAGAAAACTTCACTGTGGAGCTTATATTTTGAAGTGGTAGCAGATAATAAAAATAAATATAATAGAAAAGTAAATTATGTAATGTATTAGAAGGTAGTAAGACCTATGGAAAAAAAAAGAAAACAAGAGAAAAGAGTAAAGAGTAAGTTTCAGTATTAAATAAAGTGGTTGGATTAAGCTTTGTTAAGAAGAGAGATGTGAAGGAAAATTTGATAGATGGGAGGAAATTAGCCATTTAATATATTCTTGACAAACTTTACAACTGGAAAGAACACCTAGAACAGGGGACGTACAACTAGAACGCACCTGGCATGAAAGGGTCCAGTGTGGCTGGAGCAGAGTAAAGGAGGTGGAAGCAATAACAGATAAAGTCGGGGAGCCAGGGGCCAGGTCCTATAAGGGCCTTGGTTGTTGTTGTTTTTTTTTTTTTTTATGTGTTTGAGAGAGAGAGAGAGAGAATGAGAAAGCGCACAAGCAGAGGCAGGGGCAGAGGGAGAAGCACTCCCTGGTGAGTAGGGAACCCAATACAGGGCTCAATTCCAGGACCCTGAGATCATGACCCGAGCCAAAGGCAGATGCTTAACTGACTAAGCCACCCAGGTGCCCAAGGGCCTTGGTTGTTTATGGATTTGGACAACAAGAGGGTTCTGAGCAGAGTAGTGACATGACATAGCCTGATATGATAAGTGTCATTTGATCTTCTATGTTTAGAATAAATTAGAGAAGAACAAGAGTAAAAAAAAATAGCTAGGAGCCTATTGTAATGATCTAGGCAAGATATCCTGGTGGCTTCGATGAGTTGCAGTAGAGATGGCAAGGAATAGATGGACTCTGAACATATTTTAAAGTCAGAATCAACAGGCTTTACTGAAAAATGTAATGTGAGATATAAGAGAAAAAAATCAAGAAAATTTAATGTTTTTGATCCAACCCAATCA
The DNA here is from genome assembly GCF_017311325.1 of Ursus maritimus. Taxonomy (NCBI): domain Eukaryota; kingdom Metazoa; phylum Chordata; class Mammalia; order Carnivora; family Ursidae; genus Ursus; species Ursus maritimus. The sequence continues at coordinate 65,817,214 of NW_024426774.1, forward strand.
GTTGGAAAAAATAAGTAGCCTTTTCCCATATAAGGATGGCTATGAGTGGAACACATTTTTTTTTTTTTTTCAGATCAGGAGTTCAGTTTTAAACTGGTTTTTAGTTAAATATTTGATTACTTTCAATTTTAGTTAGATATTTCAAAGAGGCCTTGGAGAGACAGTGGATATATGAGCCTGGAATTTGGAAGCGAGGTTTAATCTGAAGATATAAATTAGGAAGTAGCTGGCACATAGACGATGTTAAAGCCATGAGTTTGGGCAAGACCACCCAACCAATGAGTATAAATAGAAAAGACCAGAGGAATGGTTCCTAAAGCATTCCAAACTTTGAAAGTTATTATCCTATCCCTTGCTTCAGAGACCTTATGAAGTGGAAAAATAACATTCTAAGTGTATAATATTTACCATTTGGATATTGTGTATAGAATAAAATTTCTTGATGCAGTTAGAAGGTGATTAATTCTCCATAGGAAGGACTGTCTTTTGTTTTGAGCTGATGTACTTTCTTTTTGACTTCCCTGTTGAAAACAAGTCTTCTTATATATCTTTATGTAAAACTATATCCCTATCTAGAAATCTTACTCATTTTGGAAGTCCAAATGTCTATAAGCTACCACACTACTCATTTACTATTCACTACACAAGTATAAACACATACATACTCTGTTTGGGTAAGTAACGCACGGTGCAGTGGGTGAGGAATATTTAGAGGAGAATGGATGTTAAAAGCAAATGGACCTGAATATATATATTCACTTTCATGAGTTACCTTAAACAACTTATTTAGCTTCCTCAAGCCTTCAGTTTCTTAAGTATAAAATGAGGATAGTAATAAGCACTTTTCTGATTTGTCACGAGTATTGATAAAAGTGGCTGCTAAGTCACTGAGAGGCTCTTTTTGCTTCTGTTGCTTTACCATGCTTATGGCCATTAATTCATTATTCTACATCCAATTGTAACCTGGTTTGGTGTCTGTAGCTCTGGTTTCGCAATTATTTCTTTTAAAAATATGCCCATATGATTCGGGGTCTTTTTTGATAAAAACTCTTTTTTTAATACAAATTTATTTTTTTCCCAGCTCACTTATTTTTTTCACTGCATAAGCAGTGAAATCTATTATATTCAGCAGTTATTTTTAATGTCAGTATAGATGACCTTCACAAATGTAAATTTTTCTCAAAACTGACTATTTCACCCCTCAAGACATACATTACTTCAACTTTTTTGTATATTTAGAAATTATTACAATGAAGTGATGAGGAAAATAATCCATAATCCTTGAAAATAATGGGCAATTCTGGGGTATAGGAATAGAACTTTGGCTGATACACAAAGAAATTCATATTCTCTCATTTGACTTTGACTACTGGAGAGTCTTTAGAACAGCAGTGGTAAGATTATGGCTTGGCTGCATTGCGCTTCCTCTCCATAAAGGACAGGAAGAAAATAAGAGAACCTAGGGACCTCCCCTCATCTGGATTCAGTGTGTACTGTCATCCTCACAGCGGGGGTGTCAGCGCTGCCTATCACAACAAAGTGATCTGAGGATGGGTCTTACAAAGAAAGGCTGTGGGGCTGAGATTGCTCAGCCAGCACTTCTCCTGAGTGGTTCACTTTGCTTCAAGCCTCTTGCATTTTTCTGAAAAAGAGGTTTACTCTGCAGAGTTCTTCCCTTCTCAAAAGATTCTCCTGAGATGGGAAAAAATATAATCACATAATTACTGTCTCTATTAATTTAGTCATGCACCCATTCTTCCAATAAGTGTTTTTCATAATTCAATATGTATCAGGGACCTTACCATGAGCAAGCGAGACAGAAATCAAACTGCGGACTTCGCACTACGGATGTTTATTCTCTATTGTGGAACTTAGAAGAATCTGAGAACTGAGGAAGCACGAGTGAGATTCAAACAGATCAAGTGGTATTCCGTCTCAGGAGATGGTGTCTAAGCTGAGTCCCAGTGGTTAAAAAGAAGTTGGTCAGGTTAAGGGGTAAGGAAGATGAGACCTATTCCAGGCATACGAACTACAGGCATGACAATAAAAAATCCTGGCACATTCATTGGCCTTGGAGGCTTGGCAAATTTTATTAGCATTCTCCCCAGTGCCTAACATTATAGGCAACCTATAAAATACTGCTGCAGCTACAGGTGCACGAATTGCTCATGTTTGTACCTCCATCCTCCGGTTTAAATACACTGCCTTCTTTGCAACCCTTGGCTTACATCCTACCACTACACATTAAGTGGATCCTTTCTCTTTCTTACCTCTCCAGAGAGAAGACCTATGAAAATGTTACTTTCTATTTGTATTCAGCTTCTATCAAAACTACTGTCTCTTAATTCACGTCTCATTTGCTATAGGTCTCTCCGATGCATCGTAGCCCGCAGAAAAATCTTAACCTGCTCAGGCTGCCAGGACAATGCACATAGATTAAAGCCTCAATACACTGACCTTTGGTATTTAAAAAAGGGACATCATCATTCTTTGAAGGGTCTTTAGTTGTTCCTATACCTGAAAATAACCAAGATATTATAAATGCTAATCTAGTTTTTTTTTTTAAAGCAGGATATCACCATCTCACTTTGTGTGTGCCTAACTGCAAATATATATACACAGACTTAACCAGAATCTGTAGGATTGTGTTCCTAAACTCCAATATCAAGTATCTTGTTTTATTGCCCTATCTATAAATAAATGTAAACTTCTAGTTCTCACTGTAGGGCAACAACTTTGCAACAGTATAGACAGAACTTTCCTACTCTAGAGGATTAGGGTGGTGTCTTTTAAATTGGACTGTCTACATTGTGACTGTCATGATGTCTTAGAATCCCAGGGATCTCCAAAAACAAAACAAGTCACTTTCATACACCAACTTTTTACTGTGGGTCTTCACCAGATGCACAGTGATGGCAAGAGGAATGATGCAAATTTCACCAGTACAGGCATAATGCTGCTCACTGCTGGGAGCAAGAAGAATGGGTGGAAAAACAATCATAATACATGCCAAGTCTTCAGAGTGCCTGAAGAAGACAACCATAGGCTGAACTTCCTGAGAAACAGAAAGCCAACGGAAGGGATGGAAGGTAAAGAGAATTCCCCCAGAAAGTTTTTTGACTTTCTGTTGTCTATAATGTGAAGGACACAGAGAAAGAGAGAGAGATTAAGAGATTGAGAGATTGAGAGAGAGAAAGAAATATCTTTGGAGTTTTAGAAAACTGCTAATTGGGTAGTAAAGAAGTAAAGATTTCTCAAAAATCTCACCAGTGCTCACAACCCAAGACTTGATAAAGCAAAAATTTTACTACCTTAAGCTCTTCAAACCAGAAATGAGCTGAATCTATCTAATGGCACAATAAATCCAAGACTGAGCTCAAACACGATAAAAATGACACAACCCCTTTCATTAGCAGCCTGACAGAGAAAGAGCCATGCTCTTTTGTAAGGAAAAATTACATTTATTTTAGTTTCTACTCATTCTTTTAAAATGGAAAGATAGATTTTAACAAATATGTGTCTTGAGATACACAAGGAAGTAAGAGAAAGTCTTCTTGCTGTATCTTCACACAGCAGAAGGAGAAGGGTACTCTGTGGGGTCTATTTCACAGGGGCACTAATTCCATTCACGAGGTTCTACCCTCATTACTTTATTACCTCCCAAAGGTCCTGCCTCCTAATACCATCACACTGGGAATATTTAGGATTTTAACATAATGGGTTTTTGGGGGAGGAGCATGAACATTCAGTGGAAAATAGTAGTTTTTATAGAGAAAATTTTAACATTAAAAGGATAGATAAGAGATAAAATCTTTTAAATAAAAAATTTTAAGATCTACTGTAAGAAGCTAGAGAAAGGTAAAAATATTCTAAGTCCAAAGTACATAGAAGAAAGCAAAAAATAAACATAAATGTGGAAATCAGGCGAAAAAAAGATTAAAATAGATTAAAAGATCAAAAAAGGAAAATAAAATTTAAAATATTAATACAATTTTTATAATGAATCAAATAACACAAAGAGAAAGCACAAATAGCAATATCAAGAATCAGAGGACATTACTACAGATTCCACAGACATCAGAAGGAAAAAAGATATCAAGGACAACTATATAGCAATATATTCAATGCCAAGAAAAATGGAAAAGTTCCTTATTAAAAAATTGGAATTTTAATAAAAAATTTATTACATATAAAACAGAAAAACCTCTCATCCCAAGTGGCTTGACCAGTCAATTCCATCAAAGATTAAAGAGGAAAATAACATCGATATTATTAAAATTCTTTCAGAAAATAAAGAAGATACACTTCCTAATTCATTTTATAAGTTACCTTTCTGCTAATACCAAAAGCAAATAATGACATTGTAAGAACAAAATAAAAACAACAAAACATTCCAATATTCCTCATGAGCACAGGCACAAAAATCCTTCACAAACTTTTTATAAGTTCAGTCCATAATATATATAAAAAGGATTATACAAGAATATTTTTCACAGGATAGAAATGTTGGTTTAACCTTCAAAAACAATCAATGTAAATCATCACATTACAGAATCAAGGTAAAAATCATATGATTAATCAATAAATTCAGAAAAAATGTTTGATAAAATTCAGTACTCATTCACTGCATTGATCTTTTAGCAAACCATGAATAGATAATATCTTCTTTCTTTTTTTTTTAAAGATTTATTTATTTATTTATTTGACAGAGAGAGACAGCCAGCGAGAGAGGGAACACAAGCAGGGGGAGTGGGAGAGGAAGAAGCAGGCTCCTAGCAGAGAAGCCTGATGTGGGGCTCGATCCCATAACGCCGGGATCACGCCCTGAGCCGAAGGCAGACGTTTAACCGCTGTGCCACCCAGGCGCCCCTAGATAATATCTTCTATTTTATAAAAGACATCCATGAAAAAAGTCTATAGATAACATCATACTTAAATCTGAAACATTGCATGCTTTATCCCCAAGATCAGAAACAGGGAAAGAACAGAGTCTAGAAATAAAAATCACACATGTACAGTCAACTGATTTTTGACAAAGAAGTGAAAGTAATTCAATGAGAAATGGAAAGTCTTTTTAACAAGTACTACTGAACAATTGGATATCCATAGGTAATAAAATGAACTCTGACTTCTATTTCACTCGATAGTCAAAATTTAATATGAGATGGGTAATAGAGTTAGATGAATCATAGCTAAATTCATAATGTTTCTATAAGAAAACATAGAGTATCTTCAAAACTGTATCTTGAATGAATACTTCTTATACAGGACAAAAAAAAGCACTATCACTAATATAAGAAACAAATATTAAACTAAAAATTATCAAAACTGAATATATAACTCCAGAAAAAGACACAACAACAAAAATAAGCAGGCAACACACAGACTGAGAGAAAATATTCTATTCCTAGTACATATGTCTGACAAAGGCATTTTATCCAGAATATACAAAAACTGCATAAAAATCATATTAATATTATTACCATTGTTAACATTTTAATAGAAAAATATGTATTAATAATAGAGAAGCAAACAACTCAATTACGATAGGAAAAATATTTGACCAGATACTTTTCAAATAAATACATAAAAATGATGAATAAACCCATGGAAAGATACATCACTATTCATCAGACAGATGTCATTTCATTAGGAGATAATAGTTTATACTCACACAAAAGATTGAAGTAAAAAAGTCATACAGCCAAGTATCGATGAAGGTGTGGAGCAACTGGAACTTATTTATTTGGTGAGGAGTGTAAAATGGTACAAATACTCTAGATAAATACATGGCAGTTCTTATAAAGCTAAGGACACAGCAACCCTATAATCTAGAATTCTACTTCTTGGTATTTACTCTTCAAAATGAAATGTCCACAAGAAAACTTGCAAATGTATGTTCAGAGCAACCTTATTCACAATAATCTCAAACCTGAAACATGCCAAATGGCCATCAATGAGAGTAGTTTAGCAAATTGTAGCTTCTTCATACAGTGGGATATTATTCAACAATAAAAAGGAATCAATTATCCTTGCCCCCAAGAGGAAGGTGGGAGGTTTCCTTTAAGATTTTATTTATTTATTTTAGAGAGAGAGAAAGAGAAAGAGACAGACAGACAGAGACAGCAGGGGAGAAGCAGAGGGAGAGGGAGAGAGGGGGAGGGAGATAATCTCCAGCAGACTCCGAGCTGAGTGCAGAGCCTAACACGGTGCTCCATTCCAGGACCCTCAGATCATGACCTGAGCTGAAATCAAGAGTCAGTCACTCAACTGATTGAGTCACCCAGGTGCTCCAGGAAGGTGGGTGTTTTCTAATAATTATCCCTGGAGTGTACATATTTTCCAATAATTAAAAATCTAAGAACTTCAGTCTTTATTTCTATATAAATGACTGCTAAATATATACCTTCATCATCAGGCCTTAATTTACATTAGCTTTCCTGAAATTCATTCCTTTGACAATTTATTTATTTATTGCTTACTCTAGGATAGGCATCGTTTCTATAGCTATATCTGGAAACATATAAATAAGATTCCTACTCACGTGGAAATAACACTGACTAGAAAACTATAATAATTTTACATTTATTAAAGGTGTTATAAAGAAAAACAAAACAGAAGAAATACCAGGACGTATTATAGTGAGAGGGAATATGTGCCAAGTACAGGGATTAATTATTTAGATAGCATAGAGGTAAACTCTATAAAGACTGAAACTTTTGGGGCACCTGGGTGGCTTAGTCGTTAAGCATCTACCTTCGGCTCAGGTCATGAACCCAGGGTCCTGGGATCGAGCCCTGCATCAGGCTCCCTGCTCAGCTGGGAGTCTGCTTCTCCCTCTCCCACTCCCCCTGCTTGTATTCCCTCTCTCACTGGGTGTCTCCCTCTCTCAGTCAAATAAATAAAATCTTAAAAAAAAAAAAAAAGACAAACTTTTACCCTGATGGCTGCATGATGAAAATAAATTGTGCAAAGTTTCAATTATTTTAACAACATAGTAAAAAAGAAAGCCTATCATAACCTTCCAAAAGAGCAAAAACAAATTACTATAAATTTTCCCTAGGACAACAACATTCTAGAAAAAGAACACCAATCCATAAATACAGACCTATTAGTTAAGACTGAAATGACTTTCAAGACTTCTAGATTTCAAAAATCTAGACTAAATAACTCTAATACCTCCATCAGTTTAAATATTTATTCCTGAACACATATCTCTCTGGGATTATTGTGTCATACCCTTTGATTAATCAATTCAGATAGTTTATCTTGGTACATAGAAGTGGACTAGCTACAGAAGACACAATTCCTTCTGGCTACATTTTGTTTATTTTCACCAGTGAACAGCAACTGTACACATCACCATTAGCTTAGACACAAACCATTTTCTTTCCATTCTTTCCTTGTTATTTCTTTCACATTCCCTGAGTTTAGAAACTTCACTATATCATGCCCATTTTTGAGGCTTGAGGTAGCAAGCTATTCTTGAAAAACCTACTAAATTATAGAATAGCCAGTTTCCTTTTGGTGTGCCAATGATTCTGTATCATGTCTATACTCTTATTTTTTTTTTTTTTTGAGATTTTATTTATTTATTTGACAGAGAGAGAGAGAGACAGCCAGTGAGAGAGGGAACACAGGAAGGGGAGTGGGAGAGGAAGAAGCAAGCTCCCAGTGGAGGAGCCTGATGTAGGGCTTGATCCCAGAACTCCAGGATCACGCCTTGAGCCGAAGGCAGACGCTTAACGACTGAGCCACCCAGGCGCCCCTATACTCTTATTTTTAAAAGCCAAACTAAAGATCTCTATACAAAGTTTTCCCCTGTAAACATGAGCAACTTTTGAAATCTCTTGTTGATGCTTTGCAAATCAACATAGTGCTTTTGAGTCAAGGAAACCTCTGAATGTAACTCTTTCATAAACTTGTAAATTGTGGAAGGTGGGCTTATATTTGCATTGCTCTGAAATCATGTTGTGAGCCAAATGTGTCATGATACTTTTCAGTTATGAGATAAAATCAAAATTATCAATGAATTTTTTAAATCTTTTAATGAAATTGCTTAGTAATTGTAGAATAGGTATATTTTTAGGCTTACTTATCTTTATATTACAAATTTTGCACTTCAGAAATAACATTATTTTTATTCTACCTTAGTAATATTTTATAAAACTAAAATTTTACTAAAATAAGTAAAACTTACAGTCAGGTAAGCTGGTGGGGTCATTCAGAACTGCACGTGTTTATTTGCTTTTATCAGAACACCTCTAAAGAATTTACTCTCTCGAAGCTCATAAGTTTCCAGTGAACCTTCAACCAAATTATTTATCCACTCTACTGATGAATAATAAACAATATGGAACAAGAAAAGAGCAGAGTAGGTTCAGGAAGACTAGGGAAGATGGAAATAAAATCCCAAAGAATCTGTGGAGAACAAAGAATATTTTCCCAATTTATATTGTAGATGTGACCTGATCTTATCCTACATCCCACCTTTGTTTTCTTTGACTCTGCAAAAATGAACAAAGGCAGCAAGTATATGGATCAGAACCATGGACAGCCCTATGCTCTCTGATGATCAGAAAGAAAATCATAAATTTATCAAAAAAATAGGCCCAAAGCATGCAGAAAAAAGTAAGTGATCTGAATTTTAGTTTCTGAAAGAAAGTAGCATGAAAGCACAGTCTAATATAAAACACAGAATAAAAGAAGTAATAATGATTCTAATCAGATAAATACATTCATTCTTCCCCATTTCTCACATAAGTTGTTCAAATTAATATTTTTATCTCATTTTTAAATTTATCTTTTCTAAATTTCTGGGTTTTTTTTTTTTTTTTTTTTTTTTTTTACTTACTAGAACATGGGCTTACATGCCTACCTTAACTTATTTCCCACTGTTCCTCAACGTGCACACATGCATGCAAACACACATACATAGAATCATCTCTAGATAGGCCATTGTCATCACCTTCTCCAGCATACGCGTATTCCTTTAGCTCTATTCCTCTCAGCTGGAATAGCCTGTGTCGTATCTCCTAATTCTCCAAAAACTTTTGCTCCTTAGACTCCACTAAATTCCTCATATACTAAAAACTTTCTAATTTGCTAATTCTTCAAGAATATTTTATTAGTATTTCCTAAAGTTTATTGTCTGGCTGCTCGAGATCTAGTGTCAAACAGAGGTGATTCAGAAGATGAAATTGAGTGGGTAGTCACAGGAACTCTGGTGAAGCCAGAACTGAGTGTCAGAAAACCAAAATAGATTAAAGACAAACTAGTGTCTAATCCAGCAACAGAAGTATGTGAAAAAACAACAAAGGACCCCTGCAAAGTGTGAGTGCATTGCTTGTTGCTGGCCCTTCTTGCTGTTGTTTTCGATTTCCATATTCAGATGTTTGAGGCTCTTAGAATGTGTTAAATGTTCTGAAAAACTCATGATATATCTGTCTTTACTAATCTTCTTTTTGCCTTAACAAGCTTAGAAATCATTGCGTGGTTAGAATAAAAAAAACTGTGAGTGATCTGGATAATACTTAGATGCTTAAAATATTATACCCATGCAAGACCCTAGAAGTCACATAGTGCAGCACTTTCCAACTTTTTTTTCTTTTGTCTTGTATCCCTTTGGAAGCCTGGTAAACCCAAGAATGCTAAGGGCCATTTTTCAAATAATGTTTTTACGTGTATTAAATGTACAACATGATACTATAAAGAAACCAATAATATTACAGTACAATTACAAATTTTTTAAAACATCTAATTTGTGATATAGTAATATATGTCCTTATATATTAACATATAGAGTGAAATCATAACAATATTTTCAGATATCTGCAATATCTATAATGCAATATGAAAACACATATAACTGTGATTTCTAATGGTACCAAATTCAAAGATGCCATTAATACTTCCATGATTATCTTTCTACATTTATAATGGAGGAACATACTAGAGTCCCATTGGAAGCTAGTTAATGAGAAGATTTTTTCCCCCATTCCAATTCACAGGCCCTGTGAATTCTACTAACTTACCCGAGAGTCAGGGGGTCCCAGGTTTAGAACCCAATCTAGTAAAACCTCTTCTTTTATGTGTGAAAAAATGATGGAGCTTGAGCAACATCATAAATCCTAGTTGGAAGCATTGGAATTAACAGAAATCACGTGTTCTCCCAGCAAGGTCAGAATTCTTAACATCACACTCTGCTAATTCAGTAGCTTTCATTTTCAGACGGTCACAAATGTTAGTGTGTAAACTGGAGGAATATCTTCATAAATCCTCAGAAAGCATTCTGTAAATGGAGGATTTATTACATTGTGTTTACCTTTGTCTGGTAAATTACTGCCTACACTGGACTGATCTGGATATTAATCTATCTACCCCAGCAGCCAGTAAACTCTCATAGAAAAGTCACTGTGAGATATTTATCTCATTACCCCTGGATTCTTGTATTGGGCTTGGTGTGCTTCTTGGAGCTGAATTTAATTTACTAATTTGTTGTTTATTTATTAACCACTGTCCTTCATTGTTTGCTTTTGTTTCCTGGGACATACTGTTGTTTCCTCACTGGACAGAAAGCTCCCAGTGACAAACAATCCTTGCAGACCTCTATACCCCAGCAGTGCTTGGCACAATGGTATAAACACTTAATGAAGAATTCTACAGAGGAAGTAAAATATTTATGAGAAGATAATTTAATGATTAAGATAAATTAAAACCTATATTTTTAAATGTTTCTCAAAATACTATAGAAAAGTTAATACAAAAATTTGCTACTAATGAGCAGCTTTGCCTATTTTATATGTTTAATGCATAATTAAGATATAATATTTTAAAACTCTTGAACGAATGTATTGGTTTGGAAAGGCCAATACTTTTAAATTATTCTCCAAACAGATAATCTAGACAAAGAACATTTGCTAGTCTCACCCTTGGCAGAGAATTAGCTGCTATGTTTTATTATGTTTCAAAACATGGTATTCCAGAAATAAAAGTACAATTCATCTTGGGATATTTAAGAAATAAACTCAATTTGAATTTCCCACCAATCATATTTTTCTAATTTCTTCTGTATTTGGATGTCATCTAATTTCACAAAGTTTTATTTTCATTACTTTTTTAGGGGATTTAGCTTCTTCACATGTACAATTAGCTATACCATTGTGATGCGTGGTTTTGTATCTTACTCTAATGCTGTTTAGCCAACTGAGTTGACTCTCTAGGATCCTGTTTTGCTGTTTCAGGTCAGGCTGAGATTCAAAAATAAGTAACAAATATAGCACTGGATATTGGGTTTTAAATAAAGCACCTTTCACATGGGAAACATGTTCCAGTCTTCCTCCCAACTTTACTTATTAACAATTTTTAATATCTTTTAAGTAAGGATTTTTTAAAAATTTAATTTCCATTTGACATATGGCAGTAATAGAGGAGTTTATAAATGGTCAGATAGCTTTTGCCTATTTTTCTGTCTTCTTGATTGTCTTTTAAGATGGAGATTCCATTATCTCACTTTTAATTAATTTACTTAACACCCAACTCAATGGACTTTATGTGACGGTAGGAATCATACCATCACATAGAGAGAGAGAGAGAGAGAGAGAGTCCAAGCAGGGGAGGGTAGGAGGGGCAGAGGGAGAGGAAGAGAGAGAATCTTAAGGAGGCTCCACACCCAGCATGTGAGTCGGACATGGGGCTTGATCTCATAAACCCAAGATCAGGTCCTGAGCTGAAATCAAGAGTCTGAGGCTTAACCAACTGAGCCACTCAGGTATCCCTTTATTATTTTTATTTGAATTTAAAATTGGCAAATTTCAAATGTAATATCAACTTTTGAAAGTAAAGTGTCATGAGATACTCAAATGAGGGTGTTCGATGTGATTTTGAATTGTTCTAATGATATAATAATTAGGATGGGACTTGAAAGTTTTCACTGAATTACAGAATCTTTTTGGTTGGTAGAGATAAGGAACTACTACAATTCCACTACTAGGTTTGTTTTCTATCTATCTATCTATCTATCTATCTATCTATCTATCTATCTATCATCTATCTATCATCTATTGTTATTTATCTTATTAAATGTTCACAATGTAGTAGTAGTGGTGGTGGTAGAGTAGTAATTCTACACAATGATATTCAAATGTTACATCATTATATTCTTATGATAATCTTGTGTGATAGGTATTCTGTCTCTCTCTTTTTAAAGATCTATTTATTCATTTTAGAGAGAGAGAGAGCCCATGTGAGTGGAGGGAGGGGCAGAGGAAGGTAAAGAGAGAGAGGATCTCAAGCAGACTCCCCATTGAGTGTGGAGTTGGACATGGGGCTTGATCTCATGACCCTGAGATCATGACCTGGCTGAAATCAAGAGTTGGAAGCTTAACCAACTGAGCTACCTAGGCATCCTTCTCTCTTTTTTAGAAGAAATATTCCACAGGATAATCATTTTTCCTTTTTCATTATTCCCAGATTCTCCTACATTAATATAAAAGTAGGTCATTTAAAACTAAATTGTTTTGAGTTTCAATTCTTATTTGATCTTTTATTTTATTTATTTTTTAAGTATTTTATTTATGAGAGAGAGAGAGAGAGCATGAGCATGAGTGGAGGGAGAGAGAGGGAGAAGCAGATGCCCCACTGAGCAGGGAGTCTGACGCAGGGCTTGATCCCAGGACCCTGGGATCATGACCTGAGCCAAAGGCAGACACTTAACTGACCGAGCCACCCAGGTGCCCCTGATCTTTTTATAAAGCCATTAATCTTTAGGGTAATAAATATTTATATCTATTTTCATGAGGTAAAATACATAATTGATTTAATTTACGAATGCAGTTTATAAAATTTCCCCCAAATTTTTAAATGTATTACTCATAAGAAACTCCATATTTTGACAATAGTCTCATCATAATTACTTCTGGATTTCTTTTTGTTAATTATTGAAGATGGCAGAGTGACAGCATTATAAATGATACCACATATGTTGTAGGAAAAGTACCTATCATTCAAAAAACAATGATCGTGGTTTACCTACATAATCTCTCTTTATGCATTAGGCACGAAACAGCAGTCAGTTTAAAGTTACACTACATAGTATCACAAACTCATATATACCAGAACCACTCCTTTCATTTTCCATTTCCCTTTTTCTTTTTAAAACTTCACTATTGTTTTAAAAGAAAAAGATCTCTCATATCAGATCTACAAGTCAAGGGGAATTACTAATCTACTTTTTATTTTTATTTATTTATTTTTTATTGAGAGAGAAAGAGAGCAGTGGGAAGAGAAAGGCAGAGGGAGAGAGAGAATCTTAGGCAGGCTCCAGGCCTAAGCAAAGCCTGATGTGGGGCTCGATCTCAGGACTCTGAGATCATGACCTGAGCCAAAATCCAACTGAGCCACTCAGGCACCCCACTAATATACTTTTTAAAAAGTTGAAAAAAATCTGATTTGTTATGTGAACATTATTTTCAACCTTTACTGCCAATCTCCCTTTAGTACAAAAGTTCCTACCTTCCTTTAATGTTATTTAAAATTCCAAAATGTGATACTTTTTGGTCAAGAGACATCAAGGCATTGATACTTTTAAAATATTTGTTTTCAAAATATACCTGTACCTATTGTAACACTGAATTAGAGTCAAGTAGTACATCTTACTATCAGACTAAGTCTCACTGTAATAGGTAGATACATCAAACAAACCTACTTTATCACTGAATTTAAACATTATATTATATTGCAGTATTTATTTAGTCAACAAGTATTTATTGACTATCAACTATACAACTTTCTAGGTGATGGGGATACAACAATAAACAAAACAGACAATTATACCTGGATTATTCAGAGGTAATATATTTGGATAATGTCAGGAAATGAAAAGTGCTCTGAACAAAAATTAAGAGAATAATAGATAAAGAGGTTGCTAAACAGCGGGTACATTACATTTTGTCTAAAAGACAAAATGGTCAGATTTGAGTTTATTATGTGAGTAAATTTTGAAAAGAAACTTAGCAAGAGGAGTAAATATTTGAGGAACTGCCCTCCAGGTGGAAGAAAAAAGTAATAGAAATGGCCCGAAATCAAGAACATGTTCAGTGAAGATAGTGTGGCTGGACCAGAGTGCACAAAGTAGAAATAGTAGAAAATGAGTCCAAATAAGTAAGGGGAGAAAGTGACCTTGTGGGGTATCATAAGATTAATTTTTTTCTGAGTGAGATAGGAAGCCATCAGAAGCTTCCGTGAGAGAAGTGATTATACATTTAAAAGATTACTGTGTCTTCTGTCTTGAGAATGTAGTGGTATGTGGAGGAGAGGTGAGAGGAGGGGGATAGACAGAAGCAGAGCCAGTTAAGGGGAAGTTCTTATAATCCACAGGGAATATAAAAGTGGTTTTTGTTAAGATAGTCGTGGTTAAGGTTCTGTGAAGCTGCCAGATTTGGGGTACATTTTTTTTAAAGATTTTATTTATTTATTTAACACAGAGAGAGAGACAGCGAGAGAGGGAACACAAGTAGGAGCAGAGGGAGAGGGAGAAGCAGGCTTTCCCGTTCAGTAGGGAGCCCAATGCAGGGCTCAATCCCAGGACCCTGGGATCATCACCCAGGCTGAAGACAGACGTTTAACAGCTGAGCCACCCAGGTGCCTCATGGGGTAGATTTTGAAGGCAACACTATGCTATTGCATTTACTTATAAATTGCCTATTGCCTATAGACTGGATGTGGGGTATAAGAAAAAGGGTCTGGAACAACTGGAAAAATGGAGTTGCCATTTTCTGGAAGATTGTGGGAGTATCAGGATCTTAGGTGGAGTATTAAGAAATTGGTTTAAGGAAGTCTAGTAAGAGGTGAGAATTAAATATCAAATAGAGCTGTCAATTAGAAAGTTAGATACATGTGTCTGAAATTCAAGTAACAGGTCCAAACTGTATATATTCATTTGCAAGTCATCTGCAAAAAAGCTACGAGACTAGATGAGACCATCATGCAAAGAAATGTAGACAGAGAAGAGAGGAAGGGCCATGTAATATATTTTGAAGAATTTTAGCATTTAACGTTTGAGGAAGTAAGAACAAGTAAAGCGGGTTAAGAAGGAGTGGTCAGTATGGCAACGAAGGAACCAGGACTGTTGTGACCTAGAATCAAGAGAAGAAGATGTTTCAAGGAAAGTGAACAACTGTGTTTCTATTAGGACAGGTCACAGGACTGGTATGCCAAGTTACATAACTACAGATTTTACCAGTGTGGAGATGAGCAGTTTGATGGAGTATTAGGCATGAGGCATCAGGAAGAGATAAAAATGTAGATAACTACATAAAAGAATTTTGCTCTTTAGGGAAGCAGGAAATAGGGTGGTAGCTGAAAAAGGGTATGTAGTCAAGAGAATTCATTAAGAGATATCATAGCAAATTTGTATTGTCATGGGAATAATCCAATAAAGAAATTAATAGGACTTCCAAGGAAGATGGCAGAGTAGGAGGAATGGAGGCTCAACTTGTCCCACAGATACACCTACATAATACCCACATCAGTATAAATAACCCAGAAAATGACCCAAAGAGTGGCAGAACAGACTCTCCACAGCTAAATGTGTAGAAGAGGCCACAAGGAGGGTAGGAAGGGTGCAGACATAGCCAGGAGCCAAGGAGTCCCAGCGGACTGCCCAGGGGAGGGAGAGACACCATAAGCATAGAGAAACGAGAGGAAGAGACCCCACACCAGGCACCCAAGGCATAGGGAACCTGTACTAGGAAGATGAATCCCCATAATATTTGGCTTTGAAAACCAGAGGGAGTTAACTTCAAGAATTCTTACAATCAGTGGGGCTTAACACCTGGAACTTAATTTTTAAAAAAGATTTTATTTATTTATTTGAGAGAGAGAGTGAGAGAGAGTGCACAAGCAGGGGTAGGGGCAGAAGGAAAGGGAGAAGCAGACTCTCCTGCTGAGCAGGGAGCCCGATGTAGGGCTCAATCCCAGAACCCTGGAATCATGACCTGAGCTGAAGGCAGACACTCTCTCTCTCTCTCTCTCTCTTTTTTTTAAAGATTTTATTTATTTATTTGACACAGAGAGAGATAGTGAGAGAGGGAACACAAGCAGGGGGAGTGGGAGAGGAAGAAGCAGTCTCCCAGCAAAGCAGGGAGCCCTATTCGGGGCTCGATCCCAGGACCACGGGATCATGCCCTGAGCCGAAGGCAGATGCTTAATGACTGAGCCACCCAGGCACCCCCGAAGGCAGACTCTTAACTGACTGAGCCACCCATGTGCCCCACACCTGGAACTTTAAAAATCAGCTTGGCTCTGGGAGAGCTGGAGGGCAAGAAGAAACTGAGTCCCCACCTTAAAGAGACAGCAAATGAATAGCCCTGCTGAGATACAGCAAAAGCAATTTGAAGAATGCCTAGAGTATATGGAAGGAGGATTTGTTTACTATTCTCAGACATATGCTGGAAGGGCAGGGATCTTTGGGAAACTTCTACAAGAAAAAAGAGCTGGTGGGAGCCATTTCCCTCCTGGATCTTCAGCCTAGATACATGGACACCAGTGGGAAACAGCACAGGGAGAACAATCTCAGTTTAGCTTGCTAATACCGTGCCCTCCACTGCCATTCTTCTGTGGACTTGCCCTGTCCAACCAGACTCTAAGGAGTTTCCCAAAAAGGATACATGTCCCCTCCCACAGCAGAACTGTGCACAACTTGCTAACAGCACATCTGTCCCCATATCCTCCTATGGACCCAACCCATCCAACACTTCCTCAGCAAGAGTATATCCAAAGTGGCTCCACAAACATGGCAGTGTACAAGTAGCCCAGACAGGGGCCAGCACCATTCCAAAATGACTTTTGCCCTGGGGAGAAGGGAAGAAAACCACGCACACCAGCAGACTTCTGGTCTGACTGAAGGACCCACCCTCCAATGAAGGCTTCTCAGAGGACAACACAGGGAAAGTGCCCTTAAGTTTGGTGTGACTGCAGCTCTGGAAAACACTTTTTATTAACCAACTCAAGCCCAAAGCAGCCCCATACTGGCTGATTAACAACCCAGGGACCAAACCCTGCCCACAACAGGCAAAGAAAACCATCACAGGTGACTGGACTAAAGGCAAACATGGCTCAACCACAAGAGCAGACTGCATGCAACACACATAGAAGACACCCCTGAAGCAGATTCTGGTGAACAGAAGACACTGTACTGCAGGACACTATAGGACCTCTTCTTCATAAGGCCACTACTTTCAAGAGCAGGAGATGTAGCTGAGGTTCCTAACACACAGAAATAGACACAGAGAGTTAGATAAAATGAAGAGTCGGAACATTATGTTCCAAATGAAAGGACAGGGTAAAATCAAAATCAAAGCAGGAGAGCTAAAAATGGAGATAAGTAATATGTCTGATAGAGAAATAATGATCATAAAAATGCTCACTGGACTTGAGAAAAGAGTGAAGGATTTCAGAGAGACCCTCAACAAAGAGGTACAAAACAAAAAAAGAACCAATCAGAGATGGAGAACTCAACAACTAGAATTAAAAGTACACTACAGGAAAAAAGTAGTAGACTAGAGAAAGTAGAACAGACCAGTGACCCGATGCACAGAGTAATGGAAAGCAATCAAGCTGAACAGGAGAAAGAAAAAAAATAATAATAATAAATGAAAATAGATTAAGGGTACCCAACACCATCAAGCATAATAACATTTACATTCTAGTGATCCAGGAGGACAAAAACTAAAAAAGAGGGGAGGAAACTTATTTGAAGAAGGAATAGTAGCTGAAAAATCCCCAAATCTGGGGAAGCAAACAAATTCATATCCAGGAGGCATAGAGACCCCTGACAAAATGAACCCAAGGAGGTCTACATCAAGACCTATAGTAATTACAATGGCAAATGTAGTGATAAAGAGAGGATCTTAAAAGCAGCAAGACAAAACAAAACAGTTACATACAAAGGAAATCCCATAAGGATGTCAGCTGATTTCTCAGCTGAAACTTTTTGGGTCAGAAGAGAGTGGCATGGTATATTCAAAGTATTAAAGAAACAAAACAAAACAAAACAAAACAAAACTCTACAACCAAAAATACTCTAACCAGCAAGGCTATCATTCAGGTAGAAGGAGAGATAAAGAGTTTCCCAAACAAACAAGTTAAAGAAACTCATGACCATTAAACCAGCCTTACAAAATATGTTGAAGGGGAGTCTTTGAGTGGAAAAGAGGAATAAGCAGGAATAAAAAAAAATCAGTCAAGGGATTCACAAAATAAAAGGATGTAAATTATGACACCATGTACTTGATATGTGGGGAAAGAGAGATAAAGTTTTAGTGCTTTTAGAATGGGTTCAAACTCAGGTGACCATCAATTTAATATAAACTGCTTTACGCATAGGATGGTATACAAAACCTAATGATATCCACAAATCAAAAACTTGTAACAGATATTCAAAAACTAAAGAGAAAGGAATCCAAGTATGTCACTAAAGAAAGCCAGCAAAAGATGAGTGAAGAGAGGAAGAGAAGAAAGAAACAGAGAGGAACTACAAAAACAACCATTAAAAAAGGTAATAAAATGGCAGTAAGTACATAATTTGTACTTTGAATGTAAATG
Source organism: Ursus maritimus (assembly GCF_017311325.1). Classification (NCBI taxonomy): domain Eukaryota; kingdom Metazoa; phylum Chordata; class Mammalia; order Carnivora; family Ursidae; genus Ursus; species Ursus maritimus. The sequence continues at coordinate 65,835,817 of NW_024426774.1, forward strand.
GACTGAACACTCTAACCAAATAATTACTTTGAATGTAATTACTTTGAATGTAAATGGACTGAACACTCTAACCAAAAAACACAGGGTGAGAGAATGAATTAAAAAGCAAGATCCATCTATATGCTGCGTTTAAGAGACTCATTTCAGACCTCAAGACACATGCAGATTGCAAGTGGAGGGACAGTAAAGCATTTATCATGCAAATGCAAGTGAAAAGAAAGTTAGGGTAGCACTACTTATACTGGACAAAATAGACTTTAAAACAAAGACTGTAATAAGAAACAATGAAGAATACTATGTATCATCATAAAGGGGACAACTTGACAAGAAGATATAACAATTATAAACATTTATACACCCAACCTGGGACAACCCAAGTACAAAAAGCAGCTAATAATAAACATAAAGGAAATAACGTATAGTAATACAATAATAGGAGAGGACTTTAAATTCCCACTTACAACAATAGATAGATCATCAGACAGAAAATCAAACTGGAAAGACAGTTTGGTGTGAATGACACATTGCACCACATGGATCTAACGTATGGAACAGTCCACTCTAAAACAGTAGAATACACATTCCTTTCAAGTGCACATGGAACATTCTCCAGAACAGATCACATATTCGAGCAAAAAAAGTCTTAACTAATTCAGAAAGACTGAAATCATATCCATGCATCTTTTTTGACCGCAACTCTACGAAACTAGGGATCAATCACGAGGAAAAATCTGGAAAGAGAACAAATACATGGAGGTTAAATAACATGCTACCAAATAATGAATCAGTCAACCAAGAAATCAAAGAGGGAATAAAAAACTACATGGAGATAAATAAAAATGAAAATACAACAGTCCACAATCTTTGGGATACAGCCAAAGCAGTTTCAAGAAGGAAGTTTACAGCAACACAAGAAGCAAGAAAAATCTCAAATAAACAACCTACCCTTACACCTAAAAGAACGAAGAAAAAAGAAAAAAAGAACAAACAAAACCCCAAGCCAGTAAAGAAAGGAAATAATAAATTTTAGAGCAAAAATAAATAAAAACAAACAAACCAAAAAAACCCAAAACAACAACAACGAAAACAACCCCTCCCCCCCCAAAAAAAACCCAATAGAGCAGATCAATGAATCCAGGAGCTGGTTTTTTGAAAAGATCAACAAAATGGAGAAGCCTTTAGCTAGACACCTCAAAAACAAACAAACAAACGAACAAACAAACAAAAATACAATCCCTATCAAAATACCAACAGCATTTTTCACAGAACTAGAATAAACAATCCTAAAATTTGTACAGAACCACAAAAGACACTGAAAAGGCAAAGCAATCTTGAAAAAGAACAAAACTGGTTTCAAGATATACTACAAAGCTATAATAATCAAAACTGTGTGGTACTGACACAAAAATGGACACATGGATCAAAAAAACAGAATAGAGAGCCCAGAAATAAACCCATGATTGTATTGTCAATTTATCTATGACAGAGGCAAGAATATGCAATGGGAAAAAAGACTGTGTCTTTAACAAATGTTGGAAAACTGGAAAGCTACATTCAAAAGAATGGTCACTTTCTTATACCACACACAAAAATAAATGGACCTAAATGTGAGACCTAAAACCATAAAAGTCCAAAAGAGAGAACAGGCAATAATTTCTCTAACATCAGCCATAGCAACATTTTTCTAGACATGTCTCCTAAGGCAAGGGAAACAAAAGTAGAAATAAACTATTGGGACTGCATCAAAATAAAAAGCTTCTGCACAGCAAATAAAATAATCAACAAAACAAAAAGACAACTTACAAATGGGGGAAGATATCTGCAAATGATATATCCTATAAGGGGTTAGTATCTAAAATATGTAAAGAACTTATACAACCCAACACACAAAAACACACAATCCATTTAAAAATGGGCAGAAGACATGAACGGACATTTTTCCAAAGTAGACATACAGATGGCAAACAGACACATGGAAACATGCTCAATGCCACTCATCACCAGGTGATATCACCTCATACCTGTCAGGAGGGTTAAAATCAACAACATAAGAAACAACAGGTGTTGGCAAGGATGTGGAGAAAAAGGAACCCTCGTGCATCATTGTTAGAAATGCAAACTGGTGCAGCCAATGTGAAAGACAGTATGGAGGTTGCTTAAAAAACTAAAAATAGAATTACCATTACAATAATTTCACCATAGGGTATTCACCCAAAAGATATGAAAACACTAATTCAAAAAATATATATATGCACCCCTATGTTTTTTGCAGCATTGCTTATAACAGCCAAATTATGGAAGCAACCTAAATATCTATTGATAGATGAATGGATAAAGAAGAGGTCATATATATACAATGGAATATTACCTCAGCCTGAGAAAGCATGAAATCTTGCCATCTGCAACAACATGGATGGATCTAGAGGATATTATGCTAAATGAAATAAGTCAGTCAGAGAAAGACAAATACCATATGATCTCACTCATTTGTGGAATTTAAGAAACCAAACAAATGAACAAATAATATAGAAACAAAAAAACCTGACTCTCAAATATAAAGCAAAAAATGGTGGTTACCAGAGACAGGTGGGTGGGGAGAAAGGTAAAACAGGTAAAAGGGATTAAGAGTACATTTATCATAATGAGCACTGAATAATGTATGGTATTATTGAATCACAATATTGTACACCTAAAACTAATATAACACTGTAAATTAATTATACTGAAATTTTAAAAAAAGTAACAATGATAATACAGGATAGAGATGAGAGAATTGCCTGAATGATGTCCTTGAGTAGTCAAGGAGGAGAAGGGTATAGTGTCCTGGTAGAGCATTGCCCTTGAATAGGGGACAGACAGTTCACACATAGCATGTATAATATTATACTAGTGACTAATGCTTTTTAAAAAAACAGCTTCATGAACATTTAAACTTTCCATTCCAAAGAACTATGTCTCATAAGAATAATACAGGAAAGAGTATTTTTTTCCCTATTGTATAGATAAGAAAAAATATAGGAAAACTGGATTCAGGAACCCATTACAGTAAAAATGTATTTCAACAAAAATATATTTTTATCAAATATTCTAATACTTCTTAGGGATTTTAATTAGAAATTGATTGAGAGTAGCTAGCAACCCAGATAATTTAGATGCATGGGATACCACTAATGGTAATACTGTTCTCAAATTTGTCTATACAGCAGAATCACTTTTGGGATTTCATTTTTGTTTTGACATAGCATCTCTGGTCTCAACCTTTGGATATTCTTATTCAGTGGATTTGGGGAAGGAATGGGTCATCTGTGTTTTAAAATAAAGTATCGCAACTGTTTTCAGAGTGGCTCCGCAGTTGAGTACCACCGTAGTGTCACATGCACGCTGTTATCAAATGGTTTTCTACATATAGATACCCTCTGCAAGCCAGATACGCTTTTTATCATGAGGAAAGATGAAATTTGGAGAAATTCAGAATGTAGTTTTTATGATAAAAAGACCTTCAGCAGATGCTCTTTCATATTTTGTAATGTTAGATACATGAATTTGCTTTTTATAAAGATTGGGGGAATAATTTGGTGCTAGAGAGTGGTAAATCCTAATTCATGTGTTGGTTTTTAGTTCTCTCCAGGGGGCCTTACACTGGTGAGGAAGTGGATCAGGAGCTGAGTCAGGGACTCTAAGGAAGACTGGTCCTAATTTTAAACATAATTATCTTGCTTTCAAGGGGCCTGTTTAATATTTCATTTCAAGGAATATTTATATTTTATTCAAATATTTAAAAAGAATGAAGTAGAGATGGTATTCGTCCAGGACTCAAGACTCCAAATGCTCAAATGCTCAATCTGCTTTCTAGTACCACTGCAGCCTCCCTTCAGAACAGTCTTGTCAAACATCACTAATCAACCAAAAGATGCTTACCAATTAGTCTCATACTCACTGAAACAACACACTAGACAAACAGTATCATCTTTATGGGGACTCCATTGAAATAAATCTATTTGATATTTTCTCTTTAGGGTAACTGGAAAGACTTACATGTACTGAGATAAAAGTAACCAAAGTAATCCTTATTATTAACCTGAATATTATCTCCTAATTCTACAGTACCCTTCTGATAAGCTGGGCCAGATGTGGGCAACTTTAAGTATTATTTGTACAGAGGAGGCAGATCAAACACCTAGAACAAAAATCAAACTTCTTTGACCTTTCCCCCATTAAAACCTCACTCTCATTCTGGCTATTTAAATCTTACAAATCTAGTTAATAAATTAATGAGAGATTTAACTTAAAAAATATACAGAAATATTTTGTTAGTATAGGTTCTCCGATAAGCAGAAAACAGGGTAGAAAAATTAAATATTGAGAAACTTATTATGGAAAGAAATCTGAGAGCTAAAATGAGGGTGGAGTCAGGAGAAGCTGAGAGAGCCATCAGACCATCTTACAAGTCTAACCCAGAATGAAGAGGAAGAAAGGACGAAGGAAGTTCGGATGGAAGTTTGGATGAAGCAGTGCAGTTCTAAGGAAATTTGGCAAGGCCCCCAGTGAATTCTTAAGCCAAAGTCACCCATGAAAGGAGACCACCTCCTCCAGGAACAGGCTGCATTAGCATCTCTACCACCATCAGTCACTGGTAGAGAGCAGCCTGGGAAATGTAGCCTCTGCACCAGAACTGCAACAGGTGTTAAGAGGTTGCCACTGGAGTGGTCAGTTATACTTTCTGCAGTTGGAGATCTAACAGGCACATTCCCATGACCATCACACAGGATGTGTACTTGCATGTCTGAATTTGTGTTATTTATTCATCCATTGTTACTGACTTCAGGTTAAAACTTTGCCTCCAATAGCTGTGGAGGCTAGAGATTACCCTGAATTTACCGCAAGAACTGGACTAGAGAACCTGACATTCCTTTTTCATACTACCACATAAACATATTTTAATGTCTAGTTTTTCTGTTTCTTCCTATTATTTCTAGAGTCAAAACCACAGGGGAAATGGAATGTACTCCTTTTTCTATATAAAGGGAAGGCACTTTTCCCAAAAGTCTCCATTAAGAAAGACTGAGAAGGTTCCAGTCCCGAGGCTGTGTGAACTGAGCCTCTCTTCACACAGCACCGACTCCTCTCATTCCTCAACCTCACCAGCTAATGGAACACACTACTCCAAGGGGCAAGATTTATTCACGGAATGCCTCCACAGAAAAATGTACAGGAGGGAAGCAGTTCTGCTGTTAGAGTGATGGAATTCTTTATGCTCTGTTTGTGAAATGATTGGTGTTTACTTCCAGCTATCTCTGTGCTTTGGCTTTATTTTAAGATTACCAGGTGTCTGCCTTTCCTTGGAAGAAGTTTGAAGATATTTAAAAGGAATGAGGAATATTCCTGAAGTTACATTCTTTTGCTTCAACCACAAACCTGAAATGGTTCTGGAGACACAAAGATGAGTATACATGCTCTCAAGCAGAAGGTTGCTCACAAACTCTTCAGAGATTTAGAGAATTTGTATTCTGGAAGGTAGATAACTGTAATGATGTTAGTTGTCTAGAGATTTTTGTTTTAGTCTCAGTTCTGCTCTGTGACTGAGAAAATAATTTAGACACTTTGAATCAGGTTTGTTATCTAAACTGGCTAAACTAGCAGACCAGTGTGAATGATGCCTCCAGGAATTTTATAATATGGCATCCTACATCATCGTTTTTCTCCCATCTTTCAAAATCTATTATTTCAATTGGTAACACAGGAGATCACAGAACGGAATTTCTATGGCAGTGTTTAGCTGAGTATGTGTGTATGTGTACATACATACATACATACATACATATGCATACATATATGTATATGATAGTGGGGTGATTTTAGGAATGAAGAAATAATTTCAAATTATAGCAGAAAGACTTTTTTGAAATAGTCTGTGGGGTTGAAAATAAAGGAGGGGATTTTAGAACCAGGAGATATCTTAGTCCAGATTTTTATTTTTTAAATATTTGGTTTTGGTCCACCTCTACCATCAGCAACTATGATTTTTTTTTAAAAGTATGATTACTGGGCCTCATCATAGACTTAATAAAGATTTTTTTCACATGGGGCCCAGGAATCTTAATTTTTAACGAAGTCTCTGGATGGTTTCTTTTACACGTGAGTATTTGAGAATTATTCATTTAAGTCCTGTATTTTACACATGAAGAAACAGAGGCTCAGAGATGTCAATATACATTTATTGGGGTGACTTGATCAAAATGATCCAAATAGCTAGTATTTAAATTCCAGTTGAAATATTAATATCATTCACATTCATTCATTCCTCTAATAGCAATTTATTGATTGTTTACTCAGGTATAATGCTAAGTGTCTGATATATCTCAGTTTATCTAATTCTTAAAATATCTCTTTATCATAATAACTCAGAAGTTGTAATTATTTCTCAAGAGCCTGAAGCTAAATACTTTCAATAGTTTGCCTATGTCCTGACCCCTACTGAGTTGGTGGTTTTAACTCTAAAATTCATGCTCTGTAACCAACTTGTGTTTGCTCCAAAGACAGAAAAAGAACTAAAATTTACTGAATGCCTATGATAAAGCAAGAACTTTTATACATGCTATATAATTTAATCTTTTCTTCATTGAATTATATTTTATATATTTACATATATTACATATATATGTTTTACAAAACTTATAAGTTTTGTAAAACAGGAAATTGCAACTCAGAAACCAAAAGGAATAGGACCAAGATTACACAAGCCTAGGCATTCAACTTCCAGCTTTCAGCAAGTAATTTAATGTGATTTTTAGGACTGAAGACTACGATCAGCTACTTGAACTTTCTATAGGTGTGTGAGGATCTAGACCTTCTGAAAGCATGTTAGCTCGGAACCTGAGCTTCTGACTGCTAAACTGCATGCATTACTGACAATGCCTGTCAGCCCACTGTGCCTGTCAGCTGAGTTATCAATGGCTCTGTGTTTCAATCAAGCAGTGAAATGGAGAGAAAATGAACATGGTTATTTCCCCATATTTTAGTTAGCTGCCTAGGAATACTGTCAGCTGGGACCATACATTATGCTAATGTTATTGCAGCACTGTCTTCTTTGCCTTCCAACGGGGACTGCTTTTGTTCTCCCAAACTGTACCTCACTAAAATCTGGAAGTACCTGGTTTACATATTCACTGCCACTCCTGGCTTCCTCGGGGACCATTTCAAAGTACTAGACGATGGTAAGCAAATTAGTTATTTGATTCCGATGAACTGAGGTCAACATAACATCTGTTTTTCTCAACTTTGCTATCACCTTTATTTCTGCAGTGTTTGCTTGTGCCTGTGATTTATTCTGTCATCTAAGAGCATTTTCAGTGACCTGGAGCCTCTTGTCTTTCCTGTCAGTGTTTCTCAAGTTGTTTTTGCCATAGCCTGGCCAACAAACTATAACTGACTAACCAATGAAAATTTCTCAAATTCTGCTGTTTTCAAACTATGCACGTGTCCTTTCCCTCTAGCGAACTGAGCGGTGATATTTGACAGAGTGGACTATTTTTTTGTCAGTCTGGGGAAAGGAGGACAGAAGTCCTTGGTCATCCACTTCCGTATCAAGTAACTCTAAGGCAATGCATTCATTGGTCAAGTATCTTATAGAACAAAACATTTACTGAACAAATGGCTTAGGAATCATTTTACTTATTTTTGAAATCTATGCTCTTTAAGAATTAGGAAACTGAGAAAAGTCTTTTGAAATATGCCATCACCATTGCCCCCCTTCCCCAAAGTCATCAGCTTTCAAATGCAAATTCTTTGGGTAAAGTGGCTTCTCCCAGGGGTTAACATGATGGGTGGATAAAACTGGACTAAACTAGGTTGTTACCGCAACGCATTAGAAGCAGTCTTAATCCAAAGGGTAAGTATAACTGCAGTCCTGAAGGAGAGCCGAAGTCAGAATGAAGGGAGAGACATCAGTTGCCAGGTTCAAGAGGTGAGTGCAGAAAAAAAAAAAAAAAAGCCAAAAGGTCAGAAGCAACTATGTGGAACAGACTGGAAAGTAGAGTGCATTTTTACAGCCATTCTTTGATCCTTTCTTTGCAACACTTCTGCCTCACCCCATGGAGTACCTCATCATTTTCTGTCAGTCCCACTCTGTGCTATGCCTTGAATACCATTGTTTTTCTCTAGCTGACCTTCGATATCTCTCAGTCTCAGTCAGAGCAGACTACCACATGAGCCCCTCGTTTGTTTTCCAGTCTCAGTTATTGAACCCTCTCAATTGCATGGTCTAAATAGCACTTACAGTCAGTTGTGTATTTAGAATGTAAACCAGATCATTTTCTTATCCTGCTTGAAACTTTTCAATAGTTCTTCATTGCTCACTTATGGCTTTTCAGGTCCAGCATGATTTTACTTCTATCTGCCCTTCCCTCCTCATTTGATACTTTCATGCCTCTCTTTCCTACTTCATTGCATGTGAGCCACACTTGGCTTCTTTCTCTTCCTCAAGTAAGCCCTTCCCAACACAGTATCTCTGTACTCGCTCATTATTTTGCAGTTCTTTCACCAGCCATTCAAGTGATTGACATTGGTACCATTCTTCAGCTCTCTGACTAAATATCAGTTTCTCAAAGGACCCACTCTGACCAGTCTTTCATAGTAACCTCCTAACACTGACATTTTACTCTCTATCACATCACTCAAGTTACTTCCTTATACCATTCATTTCTACCTACAACACAAGGAATTCTGTGTAATGGTCCATGCAGCCTCCAATCTGCCCTCCTGTGTGGGAAACTAAAGCAGAAGAAAAATTATTAAATTTCCTTACTACTTACAGCCCACTGACAAGTCCTTGAAACAGGCAGAGTGACATTCCTCTAGGGACTCAACTGCCTGGATGTTGACACTTTGCTAAGGGCAAAAGGCAATCTTAGCCTGACTCCAGGATTCTGTAAGTCTACTTAACATAAAAATTTCTATGGAAACTTCCTTTATCTCTCCCCCCCAAGATACATGTTGGCAATCATCCCCCAAGCATATGATCCACCGATATACATTGGAAGGGTCTCACGAAGAAGGTTTTATTAGACAGTAATAAATGACCTTTCCCCAACAATAGCTATCCCCATCAAGGTCCTGGAAACTTTTCTTCCAAAACTCCTTAGAGACCTGAACTATCCCTAACCCCCTCCTAACTTGAAAGTATATAAAGAGCCACCCCTCATCACCAGAGTGCAGCTCTTTCTGCCTCCCCTTGCTTTAATAAAATCACCTTTTTGCACCAAAGACATCTGAAGAATTCTTTCTTGGCCATCGGCTCTGGACCTCACCAACATTCTGAAACCACATCATTTGGCGACCATGAAAGCACCCCTCTCATTTTAGAGAGATTTCTTTCTAGTCTCGCCTTCACTTAAAAAACTATCACTCTACACTTTAGCGTCCACAAGACTTATTCTTCAACTCAGCGAGACAAGAACCCTGCCAACCCTGCAACACCTCTAGGTTGCCTTCCTATACTAGTAAGCTGAAATCTATACTTCTTAGACTCCTTTGCATTAGGATTCTAGGGGAAACTAAGTGTTTTGTGATATTTGGGCAATAGAAATCAGGTACATGCTATTTTCTTGCTGCTTTTGTTGGTAAGCAAGGTTGTAGAGATGAGAATACCAAGACACTACTGAAAAGACTGAACTTTGTGTTTCAGTGTATATTGTCTAGTTTTATGAATGTCAGAGGCAATAGCGGCGCAAAACCAGCTTCTGGAGTGCAGTTGAACAATCCTGGAGTGCTATGGAATGTTAAGAACACCATTAGCAAGCCTCTGACTTTCATTTCTTCGGCCTATCAACCTATTTTGCATTGTACTTCTATTAATTTCTGTTTTAAACCTTTTCTGTGTAAATTACCTAGAGTGTTTTCATGCACTGAGCACTCACCAGTTAATGTACTAATTTTATTTATTTGTTTACTATTTATTTTTTGTCTGTCCGCAATAGAATGTAAGCTCAGAGAGGACAGGGATATATCTTATTCAGCATTATACAACTGTTCAACATGAAAACAATTCATCGCACAAAGTAAGGGCTAATGAATATTGATGGCACACACGGGCGAATAAATAATACAATGAACCAAATTCAATTCATTTAAGAAACAGGTCAAAGATGTCTAGACCATAATGTTTTTTGTACTGATCTCTGCATATTTATTTTGGACTTATGTCTCTTTTGGGAAAGAAACTACTTTAGAAACCAAGATTATGATGCCCATGTTTTTGCTTTTCAGGATACATAAATGTTAACAGTTTCTATTGAATAGGTTTTCATTTAGGTGTCAACGAATCTTAGTGAAAAAATATGAGAGCTGGATTAGAAGCTTTCATCCATAGCAATGGCTTTCAATGCAGTTATTGCTTTTCTGACAATCTGCATATTCACCCTGGTGAATAAAATCCTATTTTTATAACTTGTGTTTTGCATGAGAAATCTGGAAATAGCATACAAACTGGCTGTGCTGCAGGCTTCTGAGTTACTCTGGCTCAGGCTTATAGCCTTCCTTCACTTCCAGGTTTGCTTCCTCTCGTCTCTTCATCTCTCCTCTCCTTTTTTCCTTTTTTTGAATATGAATTAATGTCACCCAACAGGCTGACTAGTGCAGTTTCATTATCATCATTCACGGAAATGAGTCAGCATCTTTCACAAGCAACTTTGTGCCAGGAGGAAGTTTTAGATGCTTTAAAATATTTGACTTTTTCATATGGAAAGGGTCCCCTCCAATCAAATGGAACTACTGTTTATGTTACTCTACTCTCTCACCTGCAATACTTAATCAGGTCACAAGGGCCTCTTGCCTTCTTTTGTTTTGTGTATTTACAATGGATGCAATGCCCATCACTAATGGGCAGATTCTAAGGGTTGGCAGCTGCTGCTGTTAATTAATGCATTTATGAAGGCTCTGTTTTCTATTTGTTTCTTTATTTTGAAAGTAACATGTAGCTTTCTACTACCTATATAGATTTTATATAATATGTATATATATACATATATATATACATATATATATTTAAAAGATTTATTTATTTATTTGACAGAGAGAGAGAAAGAGAGGGTGCACAAGCAAGGGGAGCAGCAGAGGGTAGAGGGAGAAACAGGCACCCCACTGAGCAGAGAGCCTGCCGCGGGCCTCCAGGCCAGGACTCTGGGATCGTGACCTGAACTAAAGGCAGACGCTTAACTGACTGAGTCACCCAGGTGACCCTACATTATATATTTTTAAGCGGTTCTTCTAAAAAAAAAAAAAATGTAGTTAAAAACCGGTCATGTCAGACTAGTCTACAAGCTGCATAAAAGGGGAAAACAATCAAACCACTTTTTTTTTCCTTAGGCAGTTTTGTGAGCTCTGAAGCAAAGAGCAATTTTAGCCAATAAAAACTGATTCTCTCAAGTGCAGCACGAAAATGTGGCTCATTGCAACAGAGGGAGCTGGAAGCCAGAGGATTGATGTTGCCTGTTTCCATCCATCGGCTTTCATGAGATCACTCAATGCCCTTGTGATGAGCAGCATTCAGTGTGCAAAGAGCTGAAGAGGCAAGGAGTGTGCATGCTGATGAGCAGAAGCACTCATCATTCGCCAGCCAAGCCTGCTCCTTCACATCTTCTTTTATGTTGAGAGAAGAGAGAACACAAGAATATGTGTTGAGAAGTTCTCTATTTATGTTGGAAGAAATAAAGAAGGAAAACTGGCTAGGGGATTGAAATAAACCAACAAACCAAAGAAGAGCTAAGAGAGAGCAAAGGAGAAAAGGGCAGAACCTAAGGAAGTACATTTCTCAAACACTGATGAAATTTGCTCCTTATGTTCTTTGTTCAAAAGAAACAAACAAGAGGGCTGATTTGGCATTGCAGGCATGGAAGGAGAAGTAGAAGAAACAAGAAGTTGGTTCTGCTGATACATCTAATTTTAATACATATCTCCATGAAGAATGATTTTCACCAACCCTACTCATTTCCCTCCTCCCTTTCTTACTTTCAGTTACAGGACTGGATCTAGAGACTACATGGCCCAGCTCCTCTCCCTGCATGCAAAGGATCAGACATCACTGAAAAACTTAAATGACAGACCAAAGATAGCACTCTCAATTCCTTTAAGAGTTGGAAATATAATTTAGCTCCCAGATTTCCATTCCAGTGCTCATTTCACTGTACAATCCAGTATTATTATTATCACTAATAGTAGTTGGTATTTCTTTATAGATTTCAAGCATCCTTGAACATTAACTGAAATGATATTTTCCTAAAATTTAGTATTGTGTAAAAGGCACAACTGACATTGATAAAATATGTTTTAAATAATTTTTTAAAAAATCAGTATTGAAATGTAATGAGAAATTACAAAGTTATATTTTTTGTTGTCAGGAACTCAGAATTAGTCCATCTGGAACCAAGATCAAACAGCATATTTTTAATCATTTGAAGGAAAATCCATTCCATGTCTGATATTTCTGAAGTGCAAAAGAGAAGATGAGAACTATTGTAACCTTTTAAGTTTCCTGCTAAGAGGCCATGACTGAGTTCCAATAAGTGATATATATATATTTTCTTTTTTCTTGGCGAGTGATATTTTTGATAGAACTGAAGGATAAGGTAGATTTCAAGCACAGGAATGAAGACTGTGGCAGAGAAAAGGAAGTGCCTTGTAATAGGCTATTGGTGATTTTTATGTTTTCAGAAATATTTTTTAGAAAATAATGGATATTCTTTTAAAAAATTAGGTGATTAGCAATACCATATTTAAGCAATGCTCTTGATACATCAGGTCAAATAATATTTCCACTTAAAATATACAAATAATTGAAACAAAATGTATTTTGTTCTAGGAAGGAATCAGTCCAAGAATGTGAGTCATCTTTGATGTACATGTCATAACACTACCATAATAACAAGAAATATCTCAACATTTTTAAACAATTATAAAAATGGATTAATGTATCAAAAGGAAATGTTAGAAGAATTCTCAAAATCCTGTAATCCAGACTCTTAATTTGGTAAAGAAGAAAATTAAACCTAGAGAGTAAAGCATATCACAAAGATGTTAATCAACTTGCTTGTCCTGAAAATAACTATTTTCAAAAGTTAAGCTAGAAACCAGTTCAACTGTGTTCTCCACAACATTAGATACCAAACAATGGGCTGAATAATTCTGGAAAGTCACAGATTTATTTCAAGTGGTCTGTTAACCCATACGTGCAGCAAATTTTATCTATAGTCTTGAATAAAAAGTGCTACTGAAATATATACTCTATTTCATAGATAGATAGATAGATAGATAGATAGATACGGTGTAATGAACACCAAAGCATTTACAACTATTGCTTAGCATTTACTACTGTTTTCTTTTCCACTACTGTTAATAGTAGTTTCCTTATATTTTTAAAAGTCCATTAAGAATCAATATATCTCCCAAAGAGTGACAATTACCATTGGGTTATCTCTCAATATTTTTGATACTAAAGGGACTCTCATATTTGAAAATATTGTGAAATAATGTTCTACTCCATGAATGAATTATTCTTACCAAGTCATGACTTGATGTTATAGTTTATTATTTAATTTTGTGGGTAAAAATGTTCCCAGAAACTTGGGTTTTGGGCTCACTCATAACTTAAAATCATCTGGAAATTGTCCTTATTGGTTCTCACTTGTTCTCTACTCTTTAAGCATTGCCATGCCCAAATTTATGTTATATTTTACTTACACAATATTTTTAAAGTGGTAAATATGACTAAAAATTACATTTAGTCAAATTTCAGATGACCTTATATATCAACTGGTAATTTTTTGTTTTTGCAAGTCAGTATTTTTGTGAAGTGTATTTCTTTTCCTTGCCTGAATCCCCAGAGATCTGGGAACATAAGCATACTAGAATCGGCTATCAGTATTGCATCATGACTTTCGGAATGTCTTAGGAGGTAGTTTTGAAAAGTTTAGTTTTGCATAATATTAAATTACATTTTTATACTCTGATTCCAGGATTCTCCTGGGAAGCATCCAAAGATTTAGCTTCGGGACCTTGGGAGTTCCTAAGCCTTCCAATGCAGGGACACCTGGTGGGCTAAGACTCTATTTGTTGGGGTTACCCAGTGGCACTCAACTTATTTCAAAAGGACTCATCAAAAGCCAAGTTTGGCAAGAGTAAGATTTTCAAAGAATTTCGATCACCTCAATTAACCAAACCACAGGGATTCAAAATAAAGCAATTAATAGACTTGAATAACACAGGATGGTAGAAGGCAGTCATTAGTTTGGCTTTCATAATATCATGTTTTTAATCACTGGTTGAGTGAAATGCAGCTTCTATGGAGTTACATGTAAAAAGCCAATAGAAGTAACACTTCATGGTCCCCCTAGCAATTGCTTCTTCAATGTTGGCACCTGTGTCAAAATATTTTAGTTATCTAAATATGCATTTTTACTTAAACGTAGGGTCCAAAAGAGTGTTTCTAGTATGACAATATTAGGGGATCAATTTAGAATATGACTCTGGGGTAAAATTTAGATATATATTGCTATAAGTAAACCTGGGTTTAAGATTGGGGTTGGGGGTGAAGTATGGGGAAGATGCCCTAGATAACAAAGAACTGAATGTCATATATTTCATATTTATATTAAACTTGGGTACTGGTTTTTAAGTAGAAAATGAAGAGAACTTGCCAGATATACACAATGGGTTATAAAAACAGAAAGCCTTGAGGTTAAATCTTGAGTTATTTATTAGCTGTGTGGTTTAGAACAAAGGTTTTGTTTTTTTAAAAATTTTTATTTTGATGATCTGTTCATTTTCATTTGCAATATAGTTTTCTAACAGTTTTATAGTATTGTTGAAGTATAAAGTACAACATATAAAAATAGCACAGATTAGACATTATTTTAGAATGAGCTGCTGCTTCTTTTCTTTCTTTTTTTTTTAAATCTAATATAAAGAATACCTACCAAGATCTTCCATATAAAATGATTTAAAAATTAACACAAAGATCATACATGTTAGATATGGAAGGGGCATTAAAAAAAGTCACTTACTCCCTACTTTTAGGTAGAAAAGCAAGCAAACAAACAAAAAACCAACTTGAGATTTAGAATGGTGTTAAAGAAAAAAATATTTATGACACTTGTTAAAGTTAGCAAGGCAGATGTTATTCAGGGGGACTATTACAGTGGATTTTGTAACAGGGGAGAGAGAGCTGGCTCAACTCTGAAAACATGAAGAAAAGTGGGAATTTATAGCCAAGGAACAGAGTGGCCATCAGTGGACAAAAATTACTGAGAGGAAACATCAGAGGTAAGGAGGCTCTAACAGGATTCTTGCTGAATGCAGGCCAGGGTGATCAGACATTTCAGACTGATGGTAGAGTATGAGGAACCCAGACAGATTAGAAGAATGATCAGACATCAAGGCTGGGGGACTCCATCTAAACCAACTTAGTAGGATGCTTCCTAAAATTGTAGAATAAAAAGATAATTACAAAATCCCAAAAGTCAGGGCCTAGTCAAGAAAAGAATACAGAGGAGCCTGACTAGTTTGGTCAAGGGAAGAACTTCTATCAGTGGTTAGGTGACTTATCTACCATGGGCTTAAAATGCATGTCCTAGAGAACACTGGGCATTGATTTAGGTTCAAGCCACAGCAGTAATAAAGATATTTAAATGTTATCCCTTGGATTTTTCTAATTCATATGAACTAGAAGTACCATTTTAAATAGGATGTTCTTTGTTTTACAAAAAGATTATTTTAGAAAGATACCACACTTTAAAATAAATGACTGGAAATTACAAAAAATCATTTCACAGATCTTCCTATGTTATAGAGAAAATTCTACACAACTCTATTAAAATATGCTGTCACAGAAACGGTATTTATTTCTATGAGGTTATGTTTACTTAAACACTATAAAACGTATAAAAATATACATTTATTTTCAATTTGACTCCTTAATATTTCTTTCTGCCAATGACAGTTTTTAAATAAAATAACACCTAATTTTAAATAATTCTTTTAAAATGAGCAACAAAAATAATTTATTAAAAAAATCTTCAAACATAATTGTTAATGGTGAAAAAGTAATTCTAATTCAACCAAATTAAAGGAATGAAGATGCTGTATATTAAATAATCAAGATAACATTTCTTTTTAAGAAAAAGCACAATATAAAACAAAATAAATCTTAAAATGCTTGCAGTGATTACTTTTCCAGATTCTATAGAAACATTTTACATATACCAGAAAACACTTGCTTTCTATTGCTACAGATATTCAATAATGTTCACTGAATTATCTAAAATTCATAATATCTGATCAAATAGATTTTACAACAAAAGTTTTATGAGCTGGAAACTGAATACATAGAGAGATTCAGCATGTCTAAAGCTTAAACAAATTTACAGTTTTATGTAGGAAGCCAGGCGTAAATAATATAGGGGCTTGATGGTAGGCCACCACACCCCAACATGGGCTACTTTGCCATAAAGATTATTCTAAACTGAATGTGATCAAGACCCTGTGGGCTCAAGAGAAGCTTTTGCTCCTCCCTTAATTATATAGGAGAACCTAAATTGAAGGGTCTTTCCAAAATAAATGTTAGTACCAAAAATAAATTTTATCCAAATAACCCATCTACATGGCAGGTCAAACATTTGTTTACCAAACATTTACTCTTTTTCATCTTCCTGTGAATGGCATTTCTTTCCTCTGAAGTCCTAGACTCCTACTCCTTTCCCCTTAGTTCAGATTGACATATATGCCTCACTTTGCCCAACTGTCATTGGAATTTCCATGTCTATATGGATTTCCCCATATGTATGCTATTAAATTTGATTTTCTCCTGTTTATCTGTCTCATGTCAATTTGATTCTTAGTCTAGCTAGAACAACCCTTGAAAAGGATGGGAATTCTTGCTGACAATAGCTAACCACAATTCAACATGATTGCCATTACGGAGATAAAATATAGTATAGTTAGAGTAGAAAGAAGGATTAATCAACTGCCTTACAAAAACAGAAAACTTTCATAAAGGTGGTGTTTAAGTTTGAGTTTGAAGGTTGAATGTAATATTTCCATGAGATTAAATTTCTAGGGGTTTGAATTTTTCATAAGAAATGAATGAGGCCATTTTGAGATAATTCTCTTCCAGAATTTTATATATGATTTTGTGCATAAGAGAGGAAGAGATAGATGGTCAGGTGGTTTGAGCTAACTTGTTTTAAAACAATTTTTGAATTTCACCCACAAGTTTGAAGATTTCAAGAGGAAAAATAAACGAGCAATATTTTTAAGTGATGAGATTTGCTACTTGAGTTTCTCCTTAAAACCACTGCAAAATTACACAAAATTTAGGCTGGACTAGAGTACCATTCTACCAATATTTGTTGACTGGTTTCATGTCACTGGACCATAAAATAGCAATTCCATGCTACCAATTTTACAAATCAGAAAAGAAAAACAAAACTATGCAATGTGATCTGAATGTGCATGTTTTATCTCCTTGACATGTCATATACTTCTTGGGGACCAATTATCAATATCTGCTTCACAAACATGTTTTTAATTACTTCTGGGATAGTATCTTACATATCAAAGTAATTAACTAAATTCCACACAAGAGTACTATTATAAGTCAGAGTGAAGTCATACCTGGCCAACAGAATTAGAAAAGACGTTTTGCAGGAGGTAGCATGTGAGATGGATTTTCAAAACTGATAGTTCTAAAGAACATATACAAATAGCCAGTAAGAACATGAAAAGATGCTCAACTTCATTAGCCATTAAGGTAATGAAAATAAAAATCATAATGAGACACTACTTTATACCCACTAGGATGGCTATAATAAAAAAGACATATAATAATAAGTATTGAGGAAGATGCAGGGCAATTGAAATCTTTATATAATGCTGGTAGATATACAAATAGTACAGCTATTTTCAAAAAATAATTTTGTAGTTCCTTAAAAGATCAAATAGTCCCAGTGTGACCTAGCAATTCCACTCCTAAGTACATACCCAAGAGAAATGAAAACATATGTACACATAAAGACTTCTACATGTTCTTAACAGCATGTTCATAACAAATTGCCATCAACCAATGAATGGATACAAAAACTGTGGTATATTCACACAATGGAATATTACTCAGCAATAAAAAGGAATGAAGTACTGATACATGCTACAACATGGATGAACCTTGAAAACACTATGCTAAGTTAAAAAAGCCAATCGCAAAAATAGCATATAATATTATTTTATTTAAATAAAATGTCCATATTGACAAATATATGGAGAAAGGAAGTATATTGTGGTTCATAGGTCTGGAAGGGGATAATGAAGATTGAATGTTAATGTATACCATGTTTCTTGTCGAGGTGAAAAAAATTGGCTAAAATTAATTGTGATGATTGCACAACTCTTTGAATATAGTAAAAACCACCAAATTATACATGTTAAGTAGGTAAATTATGTAGTATATGAATTATATCTCAATAAAGCTATTAAAAATAAATATAATTTTAAAACTTTTACTAAAACAGGGTAAGGACATTTCAACTTGGAGGATGACATTGTCAATATAAATGGGAGAAAAGGTTAGGACCTTTTGAAGAAATAGTAAATAGCTTAGTGACTAGACTACATGGTAGGTAGAATTCTAAGATGGTCCCCAAGAGTCTCTGGCCCTGGTGTACATATATTCAACCAGTTATTTCCCCAAACATGAATCTAGGTGTTGCTATAAAGTCATTTGCAGATGTAAATGATGTCCCTAATTAGCTGACTTTAAATTCATCCCAAGGAAGATTAACTTGGGTGCACCTAACCTAATCATGTCAATCCTTAACAAGAAGTCAGATTCTAAGCAGCAGTGATTTTCCTCCTGCTGGCTTGTTGCAGAAGAAAACAACCATGTTCTGAACTGCCTATGGCAGCAGTCCATGTTGCAAAGACCTCAGGTGACATCTCTGGGCTGAAAGGAGTCCCAAACTGATAGCCAGAAATTAAATGGGACATTAGTCTTATATTTGGAAAGAACCACATTCTGACAAGTCAGCTTGGAAGAGGAGCTCAGATGACAACAGGGATTGGCTGTCATTGTGATTTCAGCCTGATGAGATGATAAGCAGAAAAACCATAGGGCCTATACCCAGATTTCTGACCCATAAAAACAATGAGATAATACATCTGTGTTTTATTAAGCCATTTAGTTTGTGATCATTTGTTACACAAAAATATAATACTAATACAAATGCATAGTAGAAAAATGGAAGACAAGTCTAGAAAAACATAGGTTCACTCCTGCTAAGAGCCTTCAGAGATTAGTTGTTTGTAATTAAATCTTTCCCTTCAAATTTGTTAGCATAAAAATGATGAAGGTGTTATCTAATTTAACGTATCTGCCTTTCAAATTGTATTTAGAATACATGTGAACATTTTTATTAATTCCAACTTTTTTTTTTTGACTCAAGCTGTGCAATTATTTTTACCACCTCTTTTCTTATGATATGTACATATGTTTTCTTCTTTACAATTAGATAAAAGATATGCTGGACATTACCAATAATGTGCTGAAATATGTTGTGCACCTTTCTGCTTTGGAGAATGTGGAAATATTAATTTTCACATATCAGTCTTTGATTTTAAAAGCTAATTAGTTTATTAATGTCTCTTGCATCATCTTCTATGAGTAGTCTATAAAATCCAAGTTATATTTGAAATAAAAATAATGTTTACTACTTTTTGAGAATTTTACATGTATTGCAGGCATATTGTAAAAATTTTGAAAACTTTAGCAAATAAAAATTGTTTGGAACGGGAAAACATGATTTATCTGAAAATACGAATAATAACATGGTTGACTGTTATGTATCTTTAAATTCTTCTACATGTATGTCTCTCTACATTTAAATATCCCAATAAGTTCTAAATGCTTTTGTGTCTGCTTTTCTACCTAAACATCATAAATACTTTACACGTTATTTTTTTCCCGAATATCATACTACATAGAGATGTAGATGTTTATGTAGTCCTTATAAATGTTCTTTAAAGAAAAGTGAGAAATACAAATGAATCTAAAAAGATTGGATTTTAAAATTGTGTGTAATATTATTACCCTGAAATATGCTTTTATATATAAAAATGGAATCATACTTCTCATACTTCTTATATTTATTTCCTATTGCTGTTGTAATAAACTTGGTGGCTTGAAACAACTCAAATTTATCCTGCGATTCTACAGGTCCAAAGTCCAAAATGGGTGTCACTGAGCCCAACGTGTTGGTGGGGCTACACTGTTTCCTGGGGACTTTTAGTGAAAATTAGTTTCCTTATCTTTTCCAGCTTTTATAGGCTGCCAGTACTGCTTGGATTGGGGCCTCCTTCCATCTTCAAAGCCAGACCTATAGCATCTTCAGATCTCCTTCTGACTCTGACACTGACCCTCCTGCCTTGTAAGAACCCCTGTAAATACATTGAGTCTACCTGGATAATCCAGGACAATCTCCCCATCTCAAGGTCAGCTGATTAGCAACCTAATTCTATCTGCAACCTTAATTCCTACATTGCCATGTAACATAACATACACTTAAGTTCTGAGAGTTAGGACATGGCCATTTTTGAGGGCTATTACATATCACTCCTGATATTTGCTTTTCACATAGCACTATATATCTCATATCTACATACACTGATTTTAGAGTTTAATTACATGATGTTGCCAGTATAACTCATTTGTTTTCCCCTAATGATTTCATTAGGTAGTGCTTATATAATAATGTACCATGGTTATCCATGTAGGTATTCCAGTGTTGGTTCTAATTATAATGAGAATAATTTAGTGTGAGCTGGTTTTAAAATTGTGTTGGTAGTTGATTTGGAAAAAAAAAGGTTTTCTTCATTTATGGAAATAAAACTCTTGATAGGATTTTAAATTATTTATATGATTCATTATTCAAAAATGTGTATTGGCTCTTATTGAATTTGTATCTGGCATCTACTGGGATATTTAAGGAATTTTTTTCTTTCTCCATGATCTATGAATATAGCAGAATTTAATATTTATCCTAATACGTAATCATCCAGAAAAATGGTTACTTCGTCATAGGCTTAGCTCTGTGTTTTCCTAGAAAGAGACGCACACTTGGTAATATTTTATTGGATAATGCAATCGCAGTGTGGCAGACGCAAAGAGAACACAAAATGAGGCAGAGAAGGAGGAAAGTAAATATAAGGAGGTATGTTCTTAAATGGCTTCAGCCTAGTAATAAGTGAGGCTAATTTTTGGTTTTGCAAGGCATCTTTAGAGGCCTGATGGAATATGGCATCCAGGGGAAAAGAAGGGAAAGAATGTGTCCCCTACCCACTCCTTCCTATCACTCATATTTCATTGTAAGGTCCACTCTAAAGGGCCTTAAATCATGCATTTTTATGTTGCCTGATCTGTCTCAGGTAGCCACTGAAGTGAGACAGGATCTCTGGGTGGCCATGTTCCCAGTCCACGGATGCAGCATGTAGCCTTCTTATCGGGTACAATACCAGCCTGTGAGGCAACCTCACTATAACTGTGGCCGTGGAAGGAGTGGAGTGATCTGTATGTAGGAAACAAGCTTGAAAAGAGCGTGTGTTTATGTGTGTATGCATGCATTGGTGATGAGGATAGAGAGAGTGACCAATGATTTTATTAAACATTACCACTACAATTACATGGCATTAGTCTTTAAATATATGTTAGATGGCTTTTTAAAAATTAAATATTAATCTAAATGCATTTTTTTCTTTATCCAAATTTGTATTTAAATGCCAGTTGGTTAACATATAGTATAATAGTAGTTTCAGGTGTAGAATTTGGTGATTCATCACTTAAATAAAACACCCAGTCCTCATAACAAGCGCCCTCCTTAAGTTCCATCACCTATTCAACCGATCTGCCATCCCCACTTCCCCTCTAGTAATCCTCAGTTTGTTCTCCATAGTTAAGAGTCTGTTTTTTGGTTCGCCTCTCTTTTCTTTCCCCCATGTTCATTTTGCCTTGGTGTATTTTCCAAACTCTGTATTTTTATTTTAATTAGTATGCACGAATATTTTAGACATCATGTATTTTTTTTAAGATTTTATTTATTTGTGAGAGAGAGAGAAAGAAAGAGGTAGAGAGAAAGCACAAGCAGGGGGAGCAGCAGGCAGAGGGAGAAGCAGGCTGCCCACTGAGCAAGGAGCCTGATATGGGACTCAATTCCAGGATCCTGGGATCATGACTTGAGCCAAAGGCAGACGCTAAACCAACTGAGCCACCCAGGCATCCCCATGTATTTCTTTTTTTTAAAAGATTTTATTTTTAAGTAATCTTTACACCCAATGTGGTGCTTGAACTCAGAACCCCAGTATCAAGAGTCACATGCTCTATAAATTGGACAAGCCCCAATATCATATATTTCTTTTTTATTGTTTATTTTCACCCAATATGAGTTTTAATATGTTTATGATTTTTTAAATTCATCCACTGTTATATCCGACATGCTGATTTTTTTAGGCAATGATATTTATCATCATTATTTGGTCATTTAAAAGAAAATTAAGGAGGTACTTGCTAAGTAGCTTAAATTTAATATATGAAAATAAAAGTACTTTTTTTAAGGAAGTTTTTTTTAAAGACTCCATTTATTTGAGAGAGAGAGAGAGAGCACAAGAGCATCAGCAGAGGGAGGAAGGGGCAGAGGAAAGGACAGAGGAAGAGGAAAAGCAGGCTCCCCACAGAGCAGGGAGCCCAAGATGCGGGGCTCCCTTCCAGGATCATGGGACCATGACCTAAGCTGAAGACAGATGCTCAACCAATTGAGCCACCCAGGTGCCCCAATAAAAATATTTCTTAAAATCATTGCAAAGTTTATGCTCAAAATTGTTTTGTGTTCTAAGTAATTTATTTTCTATTATAGTGTATAGTGACCTAATTCGTTTTATTCAGTGACCCTAAAGTCACTGCTGATGTGGGATATAAAGTAAAGTTTACTGAAGGAAAGCCGCAGTAAAATTGGCAGCCAGGCAGACTAATAGACCATTTATGGCCATTCTAAGGAAGAACACCAGGCAGGGTACATTTCTGTGATAAACCTATTTTAAGTTTTGTTTGAAGTTGTTTGGAAAGCTAAATGATTCAATTTGGGCATGTTATCTCTAGAGAGGGTTTATGTTTGCCTCTGTTAGACATGAGATGTCTATCCCGCCCCAATCCCAAGGTTGGGACCATGCCCTTTGAAGAACTCAGTTAAAGTTGAAGAGTCTCAGGTTGATCTTCCCTGACTCTGCTGATGGACCCAAACTTAGTAAGTGCTCTTATTGACAGTGTATACCGTTTCATATAACGTTTTTGAGGGATGGCACAATTCTTGAATATTTCCTTTATTTTTCTTAGAAGCCCACTAATGCATTTTGTAGTGAGAGGTTCCCTCCTAGTACTTGGCTTTTTTTTTTTTTTTTTACATTATATATGGGAAATTTCAAATATATATATAAGAAAACAGAATTATATAATAAACCCCATGCAACCATCATCCAGCTTCTGCAATTATTATATATTCACAATCTTGTTTTATCTGTATACAACCCACTTTCTCACCCTGAATTATTTGAAATAATCCCATGTATCTCATTGGTTACCATAGACATGGGTCAGGAATTTTCAGCCTATGTTCTACAACAAAGTATACATCCATCTATATATGTGATCCACTTATGGACCCTAGTATAGATCTGTTACATTAATATATTTTTTAAAGATTTATTTATTTGATAGAGAGAGATTGGGGGGAGGAGTAGGGGGAGAGGGAGAGAGAGAATCTCAAGCACTCCCTGATGAACACGGAGCCTGATATGCGTCTTGATCTCACAACCCTGAGATCATGATCTGAGCTGAAACCAAGAGTCGGAGGCTTAACCAACTCCACCACCCAAACACCCCAATATTAATATTTTTAAATGAATAGTTGATCATATAATTATGCACAATTCTAAGATGATTAGCCCCACATCTGGTCTCATTTCTACCATTCAAGAAACATATTGAAATGCAAGTAAGTGAGAGCACTGTTATAGGCATAATCTTTAATCACATCCAATATACATCAAAAAAAGCATATCATTCTTCTCTTTTTTAAAAATATTTTATTTGTTTGAGAGAGAGAGAGAGCGAGAGCATAAGCACAAGCAGGGGGAAAGTCAGGGAGAAAGAGAAAGAGAGAATCAGACTCCCTGCTGAGTAGGGAGCCCGCTGCAGGGCTTATTGCCAGGTCCCTGGGATCATGACCTGAGCTGAAGGCAGATGTTTAACTGACCGAGCCACCCAGGTGCCCCCAGCATATCATTATTTTATATATAATATTACATAAGGTATTTATTGTGGGCTTAACAGGCTGTATTAAAATGAATAAAGCAGTAAGATCAGAAAGAGGTTTTCTTATTCTACTCTCTGCCCTCAAACCTGTTTTTATGTGTCTCCCTTTCCAACCCACTGTAAACAACTTGGACATATTTCATAGCTCTCCAAGCACTTAAATTATAAAAGCAACTCTGTCATTTTTAAGTATTAAAAAGGCCAGTCTAGTGATCATTGCTCTCCCACTTACTTTAGAATCACAGGGGAAGGGACACATGGTTTTTGGCCTTTTCTTTCCCTCTTTGTACTCAATCTCTTCTATGTCTTTTTCAACCCCTCCCCCCCAAATCCAAGTCACTAAGTTCAGCGTAAGGAGAAAGGATGAGACTTTACTAATATCTGTACTTCCCATTTTTTGTTCAATGCCTTGCTTCATGGCAAATGTTCCAATTCTTATTCATTTGGGGGGCACCTCGTGGTTTTGTTTTTCAGAAATTTCAGGAGGCACTTCCACACTGTAAAATTGACATAGGTAAAAAACCGAGGTGAAACTACACTTGATTCTAGAGCTACTCCCTCTCTCTCTTGCTCTCCTATTGTGCCTAGATTCTCTTGGAATTCTAGATTCTCCAGATCTTACCATTTGAGAAGGAGTCCTCAATCTTAATCATTCCAAACTCCAGAAAATTGCTGTAAAGTGTTTTTAACGGATTGTATCACATACTACTACATGGATATCAACACAACATAGATTAGAATTTTCTGCAGGTCATTCAAATACAGCTTGAGAATAGGAAGGAGTTTCCCTAACCTCTCCCAGTAGATATCTTTGGCGCCTTCTCCTGTGGCACAGGTGAGAATCCCTTCTCTTACTCAATGGGGAGGAAAGGGGAAATGTAACACTGCTCTTAATGACTGCACATTTCCTCCAAAAACTTCCACCCTCTCTAATAAAGTGTCAGTTCTCTCCTAGGTATTGTCAAACAGTGTGAGGGGGATAGATCGGCTTAGTCATTTAATAGTGTCAAGTACTTCTCTCTTGAATATAAAGTTTCATATCCACAATTGTTATTAACTTTGGGGTCCAGAGGCAATAGGAATAACCTTCCACTTAATGTTGTAATTATAACATACTATTTGCAATTTTCCTCACAAATGATCATGGTTTGACTATGTGATATAGCACCCTAGAATGTATTTTATTTCTTTAATATACAGAAATGCAGCTCACTTTGTATTACTGAAAAACAAATAATTACCAGCAAGTGAATAGCTTCTAGGTGTTGGTACCATCCTAATCATTTTCACAGAACATTTCATGTAATCTTGAAAATAATATTGTGAGGTAGGTATAATAGTTATTATATTTATCCTCTTTTAATAGAGTCAACTTAGAGCACACAAATTATTTACTACTACAGTTAACCAGTGGTTGAGCTAAGATGTGGACCCGAGAATGTTTGAATATTGGATGTGTCATCTTAAAAATTATAGTATGTTGCAGAATCTTTTGGCTACATAATATTTCTATTTTTTTTAAGATTTCATTTATTTATTTAGAGAGCACGAGCAGGGAATCGGGCAAAGGGGGAGAGAGAATCTGAAGCAGACTCCCCACTGAGTGCAGAGCCCAACATGGAGCTCAATCCCATGACCCGAGATCATGACCTGAGCCAAGTTCAAGAGTCGGATGCTCCACTGACAGAGCCACCCAGGTGCCCTGGCTATACTAGATTTTTTAAAATATATTTTATTTATTTATTCGACAGAGATAGAGACAGCCAGCGAGAGAGGGAACACAAGCAGGGGGAGTGGGAGAGGAAGAAGCAGGCTCATTTCGGAGGAGCCTGATGTGGGGCTCGATCCCATAATGCCGGGATCACGCCCTGAGCCGAAGGCAGATGCTTAACCGCTGTGCCACCCAGGCGCCCCTATACTAGATTTCTTAAGACAAGGTCTCATATGGTATGCTTTAGGAGTTCTTAATCTGATCATCCATTCACTCTTGTGAGAATAAAATGATTTTCCAATCTTCTGGATTTTTAAACTTTTTTCTCAGGAGCAAGCTAATATATTTTATTTATTTATTTGATTTTATAATATACTTAGAGATGCATATGATGACTTATCACTATATTTTTTCATTTCTAGCATTGTTTCTTTCTTCAAGTTTGGATTTCTAGTCCAAGAAAATAGAAGGGTTGAGATGTTTAGTATGATTCTTATCATCCCTTCAACAATAAACATTTACTTGGCAATTATGGTGTGCAAATCACTCCACTAATTACCAGAATGCAAATAAATCTATGACATGATCTCTGGTTTCACAGAGTTAAAAAATCTAGTTAAAAATAACATGAAACCTATGTAAAGAAAAAGGTAAAAGTGTAAGATAGCTTACAATAAATTTCTACAATAAAGACAATAAATGCTTTAAGAATTCAAAAGGTGAATTGAATCAATATGGACTGTTAATCAAGAATAAGTTCTTAATCAGGATAATTGTAATTGACTATTATATCAGGAAATAATGATCATGGGAACAAGGAATGCCAAAAAGAAGGGAAGGCTTACACAGGTTAATTTGAAGAAAGTTTTGCATAGTCCTTGTTGTAAAGCAGTGGAGATGAATTTAGAAAATTGAATCTAATTTTTAAAGTTCTTAAATAACAATTTAAAATGTGGAATAACTCTAGGATCATTAGTATATAGAGAAGAATAGGTTTAAGAGTATTAGATTAGTAGTGGGATGGAAGAAAAAAAACTGAATGAGAAAAAAAATAGGAAGCTATTTATGATAAAGAAAAAGTTGTGGGAATCTACCCTTCCTGTCTGTGTCCTTGACAAGCTTATACTTACATATATTTGTTAC
Source organism: Ursus maritimus (assembly GCF_017311325.1). Classification (NCBI taxonomy): domain Eukaryota; kingdom Metazoa; phylum Chordata; class Mammalia; order Carnivora; family Ursidae; genus Ursus; species Ursus maritimus. Next base: position 65,863,065 of record NW_024426774.1, read on the forward strand.
GCTTTTACCTCCCAAGGCAAAACATACTGGTGATTAAGAACACACACAAAGCCAGACTACCTGGTTTGAATCTATGTGCACTAGTTTTCTCATCTTCAACCTAGGGATAATAGTATAAATATCTCATAGGGGTGTTTTGAGGTTTCAATGAGTCAATATGTATCATTAACTAATAATAATCATGCGTTAGGCATCTAGAAGAGTGACTACGTCAGAGTAAATATTCATTCATGGTTAATAATATTCATTATTATCACTTCTTAAGTAATATTTCAAAGGTCTTAAGATTTTTAGCAGATAGTGAAAGACTTAAGCCTTTCCTGTTATCTTCCCATTCTAGTATCTTCCAACCATTTGTTTATGATTAGAGCAAGATCTGTAATCCTAAAACTCATTCTCCATTAGAAGGGAATAAGTACTTACTCATCGTACATAACAGCCTTATACTCTGAACAACTTCTCATTTCCCATACCCTAGCCCCTAGCCACCACCATTTTGTTTCCTGTTTTTATGATTTTGGTTATTTTAGATACATCAGGTAAGTGGAATTATACAGTGCTTATCCTTCTGTGACTGACTTATTTAACTTAGCCTAAAGTCTTCCATATTCAACCATGTTGTCACAAATGGCAGCATTTCCTTCTTTTTGAAGGCTGAATAGTATTCCATTATATATGGAAAGAATCTGCGGTTCAATATAGTACCTATAGTTACAGTATGGTTTTGTGCACTTAAAAGTTTGTTGAGGGTAGATCTCATGTTATGCATTCTTAACAGACACACACACACACTAAACAAAACACTAACGGTCACAAGAAAACTTTTGGAGGTGATACATATGTCTGTTACCTTGATACTGGTGCTGCTTTGGTGGGTTTACATATATGTGTATACCCATGAACTGTATACTTTAAATATGTGCAGTTTTTCATATATCCATTATACCTTATAAAGCAGTTAAAAAAAGGAAAATGCCATGGCAACATTTTTCTAGCTATGTCTCCTTTAGGCAAGAGAAATAGAAACAAAAACTACTGGGATGACATCAAAATAAAAAGCTTCTGCACAATGAAGGAAAAAAATCAACAAAACTAAAAGATAACCTATGGAATGGAAGAAGATATTTGCAAGTGATATAATTGACAAAGAGTTAGTATCCAAAATATGTAAAGAACTTATACAACTCCACACCAAAAACACACATAATCTAAATTTGAAAACAGACAGAAGACATGAAAAGATATTTCCCTAAAGAAGACATACAGTTGGCCAACAGACAAATAAGAAGATGTGCAACATCATTCATCATTAGGGAATGCAAATCAAAACCACAATGAGCTATCACTTCATACCTGTCAGAGTGGCTAAAATCAATAACACAAGAAACAATAAATGTTGGGGAGGATGTAGAAAAAAAAAAGGAAACTTTTTGCAATGTTAACAGGAATACAAACTAGTTCAGCCACAGTGTAAAACAGTGTGAGGTTCCTCAAAAGTTAAAAATAGAACTACCTTATGATCCAGTAATTGCACTACTGGATATTTACCCCCAAAATATAAAAACATTAATTCAAAGAGATACATACATCCCTATGTTTATTGCAGCATTATTTACAAACTATTGGAAACAACCCATGTCCATCAATAGATAAATGGATAAAGAGGATGTGAGATAGATAGATAGATAGATAGATAGATAATCTTGCATGTATTTATAAATGGTGGAATATTATTTAGCCATAAAAAAGAATGAGATCTTGCCATTTGCAACAACATGGATAGAACTAGAGAATATAATGCTAAACAAAATAAGTCAGTCCCAGAAAGACAAATACTATATGATCTCACTCATGGAATTTAAGAAAGCAAACCAGTAAAGGAAAAAAGAGAGAGAGGGAAATAAACCAAGAAACAGACTCTTAAATACAGAAAACAAACTGATAGTTACCAGAAGGGAGGTGGGTGGGGGGATGTGTGAAATAGTGGATGGGGATTAAAGAGTACATTTATCATGATTAAAAAAAAATAAAATGTTTAATAAAGGAACAGTGAAGTAACTATGTATATCGAATAATTTTTTGAAAAATAAGTAATGTATCAGTGAGGCCTGATGCATATATGATAGGTCCTCAATCACTGTCAAGTTTTTATTTCTGTCTGTCAAGGTTTAGTCAAGAAAACAGAAAGTACAGCAGTTATTGCAGCAGAAAAAATAATATAAATACTTATTTAGCCAGGTATTGAGAGCTAAAAATGAAAACTCCCAGAATTTTAAGTACAGAAAACAGCTTCCCATCCCTAGGATGGAGGCAAGCAAAGAAAAGCAGTGGGTTGTTAGAAGCTTGGAGGAGGGATTCTGAAGACCCAGCTCAGAGAGGGGGGTGTTTCCCTGCTGGTGCTGGTGCTTCAGGAACCAAGAGAATGAACCAAAGAGAGCTAGGACTCAGACCTCTGAGAAGAGGGTGTAAATCTTATGGTGTTCCTGTCCCTATGAATGTGGTGTAGCTGGTACTAGGAAGCAGAGAAAAGGTGGAAATTAATTGCTGCAACTGGAACCAAGGGTCTCTGCCAGGAGGAAGAAACACTGAAGCAGGGATGCAAGTAAGACCTGGAAACTAACAGAAAAGAACAAGTTCTTTACCTTTAATCCCTCTCCAGCTACCCAGTCTCTTTATAGAGCTCCCTATCAACAGAATTTAAAATGAAAGGTAAAGGAGCAACTGGTTTGCTGTCTTAACACTAGCATCACACTGGCATGGAGATTAATGGGTTTGAAATTGAGAAATAGTCAGCTTACTAATTCCCACATGATTTTTCCCTCTTGATCTACCAGTTCATCACATGGTAGCTGTGTAAGTAAAAACTAAAATATGTGTTAGTGCATGTGTGTGTGTGTGTGTGTGTGTGTGTTATGAATGCCTTTGGAGTCACAGGATTTACAATGTAGTAAATGCTTTTGAGAGAGCAAAACACTCTGGAATTTATATATTTTTACTATTTGGCAAGGAAGGATCTCATCAGTTGGATGGGCGCAAACTCAGTATCTTGCATGCTCATGCAAAATGATTCAATTCTTTTGTTCTTTGGGGAGCTAAAGTTATGCTATTATTAAAATTAATATTAAAAATCTTGATGATTACTATGTAATCAAAAGACCATTGGTCAGAGATAAAAGTGAGAGGTTGAGAGTGAAGGGAACTGGATTCTGATCCAACTTTTGCTAAATTAGTGGATATGGAATGTGGCATAAATTGCCTACTCTTTCAGGTCCTATTTTTTGATCTGTTGAATGACTTACCTAGAGAAGGTGATCCTTAAAGTCTCTTCTGGTTATGATAGCCTATGTACATTTCCTATAATGCAGTGCAGCAGGGTTTATTTGTTCATTACTTGGTTAAATAATTAATTTTAACTTGAAATAGGGATTTCATATAGTCACTTCTGGTCCTAGAAAATTGGTGAATAAATAGTTACACTGTATTGAAAAGTTCATTTTTTGTATTTTTTGCTTCCTTTTCATACCTATTTTCATCTTTCAAGCTACTCGATGGTGTCATGGCATGTTTTCATTTTCCCCTCCAAAATGACCACAGATGAATAGCTAGAATGACTACTATAGACATTCTCTGGCTCTAATGAAGGTATTTATAAAATTACTCCTAAAGGTCAGACATGTATCAAGACCAAAATAAAGTAATATCTGCTGTTAACATGTTGTTATGGTTTTATGGTCTATACTTTTTAGATATTTCTTTAAACTTTTTAAGAAAAAAATAAATAGGAAGATTTTCTTATCAAGGACTAAACAAAACCTTTTAAAAATATTTTTATCAATGTAGGAGTTGTTTTGGTTAGAAGTCTAGACACAGGCAGTAATTCCATTTGAAATACTTCCACGGTTTTTTCCATTTTATTGTTAAGTTGCAGAAGTAGATCCACACTTCCCCTCATTTTTTTTCTTGTTGGTAACAAGACATTTAATCCCATAGACTATGATTAAACCTATATAAACACATGAACTTATAATAAACATATATTTTCTAAGATGCTTGAACTTCAGTGTCTTGTTTTTAACATATTTTGCATTGTTTTTCTTATACATAGAATTATTTAAGAAATACACCAAGATACCTTTAAACTTAAAACAGTGGAATCTAGTTATCCTTTTCATTTGGCATTGGTGCAATAACCCTAGCTATTCTTTTCTTCAGAAGATATGAGCTTTGGTATGATCTGTAAGTCACTTATTTGCCTTTTCTCCTTCTTCCTAGATGACTCTCTGTTTTTAAATGATATCTGTTGCTTTGAAGTCCCCTGTGTATTTTAGTTTTCTTTTCTTCTAGTCTTTGAGTACATACTATGTTGTTTAGTGACAGAGAATTTAATCACGAGTTATGATGGATGAAAATATGTCACATATTGAATCACTTACACTAAAGGTATTTATATACTTTTTATACATACAATAGGTGGAGTTCAGTAGAAACACAATGATGGAACAAGAAAATGGTGGCAGGATAAAGGCTGTACTCTCTGAAAGTTTTGTAGACAAATGAGTTTTCAAATTCATCTACACAACAAAATATGAATACTACGAATGTTTGGGGAAACTGAAAAACTCTAAGCAATAAAAAAAACATACATGACAGTTGGCAAGAAAATTAAATAAACTTCCTCAAGGCCACAATTTCCAGCTTTCTGATTTTAATTTGATTTAAATTTTTCAACACTCCTAATTAGACACTTCATTCAAAAGCCACTGCAGTTCTTAAAGAACTGCAACATATTTCTTCATGGCCAAAAATCCTGAGAAAATGCTCTTATTTTTGTTAACCATCTATCTAAATGGTATAGAAAAAAAAATTAAATCAATACATAATGTTGCTGTAGGTACCTATGCTATCAAGCTAAACTAATTCTTACAACAATCTCAAACTTACTGGCTTATGTAACTACAGGACTGTCTTTTATTCATGTAACGGTCCAGTTGAATGCTTTGTGGCTAGACTGCCATCTAGGAGAGGGCTCAGTGACTTGGGCTCTGTTGTTTCCTTATGGCTACTGGATCTTTAGCCTCTAGTCAGGAAACCAGTGAGGAAAGAATGTGGGGGAAGACTCATAGGGGAATACTGTGGCCCAGGTCTGTAAATGATGGTTTATCACTCTGTCCACATTCCATTAGACAGAATGTTAGGACATGAAGTTTAGTTCTCTGTCCAGTATCTATGTTGATTCTACTAAATCTCAGCATTAGTAGGTAGATAGTTTCACAATTTTTTCTTAATATGGAAACTAAGTCTTAAAAACATTTGTGGGGCTCAATTCTTCTGCTTTGCCTGGAACTTACCTGATTTTAAAACTGAAAGTGGTGCATCCCCAAAACACCATCCTGTCCTGGATAAACTGGGAGGGCTTGTTACTGAGAAAACCATCTAGTGCTTAAGGTATCAGCAGATTTAATGTTTCTAGATCCACTACAAAAATGCTATGTCTATCCTGCTATGGGTTCATTAACAAATAATGGGGGAAAATGAGAGATTCAGAGAAAATCTTAAAAGAAATACTTTTCATTATGGAATAAATAGCAGTGACATCTCACCTCAGTAACCGGCCCAAAAGAAACCTAGGATAATATTACTCAGAGCATTTAGAATTCCCAAGAAGGAAAGAGCTTTCTAGTGATTACCATAGGGGATTAAGTGCTAAGGAAATTCAAAGAATCTCTCAGAAAAAAATGCCCCCGTAAATAGATTTATGTAGGTCTATGAAAGAGAGCCAATTTTGCCATTTTATTATGTTGTAGGAAATATAGAATCAAATTCTGGGCTTAGGCATATTTATCAGCTCCTCTCAAGGCAGAGAGACTTTCTCTGTTCCTGTTCAAAAAGTTCCATTTGTTTTTAATCCTAATTGTTCTATTTTTCAGATTTAACTTTTAAACCTCCTCAGTGGAAGAGTGGGGTATTTGAGTTAAAAAAAAAAAAAAAAACAAAAACAAAAAACAAAAAACAAAAAACTCAGGGAAAAAGTATCTTTGACTTTTGGCTCGATGGCAAATGAGCGTAGGGATCTGGCTCCTTTCCCAGAGCTTAACCTTGGAGATGCCATGAAAGCAAGAAGGAAGTGGACTAAACTCAGAACAGTAAAACCTTGAAGATTTTCCAGAGAGGTAAAGATGCTAGGTTTTTGGTTCTGGCTTAGAAAGCCAGAGGAGCCATTGAGGGACTAAAGGAAGAAGAACATTACTGTTGTTCCTTTTCTTTTCTCTTCCCCAAACTGCCTGAGGGTATCACTGCTTGCCTGTTCCACCACTGACAAGATTAAAAAAGAGAATAATCAGTGAAAAAGGAGGGACAAGAATTGGGGGAAAACACAGCTGGTTGTGCTGGAGGACAAGTAAGAAGAGATGGGGTAAAGGAATCAGCCTCTGCTATTTCACTCCTTTCTGTCCATCATCCTCTCTGTCCTCAGTCATTTAGGTTTTTGGAGTTCAGAGAAGAAACCCTTGGGTGTGAGTATTGCCTGCGGGGAACAGAAGTGAAAAAATTCTCTTGGTTGCTTATGAGTTGAGGGCAGCATAATGGGTTGAGTTGGTGAACTCATATTGCAAGAAAAGAGCAACTCCACCTTGAGGCATATTCTCCACACTCACTTCCTAAATTCAGAGTTGGGATGATATCATTTTTGCTGGGCCTGATGCATTCCCAGTCAATGTAGCTGCTATTCCCAAAAAAGTATGAACTCGTGGGATAAAATTAGAGATACACAGACTAGGAAATAAATAAACAAACAAATAAATAAGCAAACAGATGAATGAATAAATAAAGCAAAAAAAAGAAGAGGACAAAAGAAAAATTTAGCTGAATAGACCTCCTCTGCCAAATCAAAATAAAGTGTTATAAATATCCCAGATAAGTAAAAGTGATGGAAAAATTAAGCAGAAGTAAGCAGTCATAGGAAATTACCAAATGAAGATGACATAAAAATTTAAATAGACTAATAGCCAAGAGATCAAATGAATAATAGAATACTAACTTTTGCTTTATATACATTATCAATAAAATAATGGTAGGTCCAGATATTTTTACATATGATTTTTTCCAAAGTTTCTAAAAATAGATAGCCCCTTTCTTTTACACAGTGTTACAGAAAAGAAGGTAGTTATTTAGGGTTCATAAAAAACAACCAATTATTTATATACGTTATAAAAAATTAGCTCACATGGAGGAGACTGGCTTATGAAGGTTACCTAGTCCAAAATCTGCAGTGTGGGCTGACTAGCTGGAGACCAGGAGAACTGATGATGCAGATGAAGTCCAAAAGCAATCCTCTGAAGAATTCCATTTTGCTCCTTGGGGTTTGAAAGGGGTGGTTTTGTTTTGTTTTGTTTTTTGTCTATTCAGACATTCAAATCTACAGATGATTGGCTAAAGCCCACCCACATCATGGGGATCAATCTGCTTTACCCAAAATCCACCAATTTATATGTTAATCTCAGCAAAAATACCCTCCAAGTTGACATATATAATTAACCATCACAATAGAAAAAGGTCAAAATACATTCACCTAATTTATAAAGCACATTTAAAATTCTGATTTCTAACCGGAAGAGGATAGCATGGGAATAAAAAAGCATAGGCTCATTTCATTTATAATAACAGATGTAAAATTTCCAAGTAAAGTATTAGCTTTCAGTGGTATTAAGAATGTTTAATGTGTGTTTAAATTAGAAAAAATACCAGTCACTTCTTTATTCTAAAACAAATAATTATCCCCAGAAGATATTTTACATGCTAAAGATATCATTTGTGCACAAAGCGTGTACCAAGAATCTATGTTATCTTTTCTTTTCTTTTTTTTTATTTAAGATTTTATTTATTTATTTGACAGAGAGAGAGACAGGGGGAAGAGTCCAAGCAGCCCAGATAAACTGGAAAAAAAAAAATCTAAAGTGTTTTGAGCTGCTCCCTGCTACAGGTTCAGAAAGTTTGCAGAGTTTATCCAAGTTATGTGCCTGTTGCAAAACAAAAACAAAAACAAAAACAAAAACAAAAACAAAAACAAAAACGAAAACAGAAAAACAGAAAAATAGCCAAAGAAAAAGAGAAATATTCTTCCGAAGAACACAACAGAATTCAGAGTTTCTAAAATGTATGTACAGAATGCAATCTGAAATTTCCCAACAGAAGAACATATTTATTCACAAAAGAAGGGCAATCAATGAAGACCAACCCCAAGATGATACAGATATTGGAATTAACAGACAAGAATTTTAAAGCAATAGTATAATGATACTCAATTAGATAAAGACAAATATGGTCATAATAAATGAAAAGTAGTAAAACCTCATCAGAGGAACAGAAAACATACAAAAGAACCAAACAAACTCTAGAACTTAAGTACATACTAAATATTTAAATAAAACATTCACTAGATGGATCTCACAGTAAAATTGTGATAGCAGAGGAGAGTTAATGATGTTGACGATTAATCAATATTAAATATGCAATCTGAACAAAATAGGGGACTAATATCTGGCTTTAACTCTGACATGTAAAGAGGAAAAAGGCACCACTTCTGTCCTCCCCAAAAGAAAAATGCTGAGAACACTAAAAATCAATGACTTAGATGAAATTGACCAATTCCTTGAAATACCAAAATGACCAAAACCCACAGAAGGAGTAGTAATCTGAAAAAATGTATATTTATTTAAGGAAATTTAATTAGTAATTAATAACCCTCTAAACAAAGCAGTATGACCAAATGGCTTCAACGGTGAATACCACCAAACATTTAAGGAAGGAATTAAAGTTAATTATAATTTTCTATAGTATTTTCCAGAAAACGGAAGCATAGGAGGCACTTACTGACTCACTGTATGAAACAAGCATTATTCTATCAAAATCAGGTACAGACAAGACATACAAGAAGGGAACTTTATAAAATCAATAGCTCTCATGAACATAGATGCAAAAACCCTTAACAGAAATTAGCAAATCAAATCCAAAAAAGTATAAAGATATTACAGAACATAACCAAGTGGGACTTAGGCCAGTGATGCAAGGCTGTTTCAACATTTGAAAGTCACATAATATAACCTTCACATCAATAGACTAAAAATAAATTATCACACCAATATGTGCAGAAAATGAGTTTGATAAAACCCTATACCTATTCATGATCATCTCTCAGCAAACTAGAAATAAAGGGGACCTTTCTCAGCCTGATAAAGAATAACTATAAACATTTACAGATAATACCATACATAATGGTGAGAAACTGGATGTTTTTCCCCTAAGATCTGTAACAAGGCAGCATGTGCCCTGTCATCACTTATATTCAGTATCATACTAGAAATCCCTCCTAATGCAATAAAACAATAAAAGGAAATAAGATATACACATATTGGGAAGAAAGAAATAAAATTTTTTGTTCATATAAGACATGATTATATGTAGAAAATCACAAGGAATTAACATATGTACTCCTGGAACTAGTAAGTAGTTGTAGCAAGGTTGCAGGATACAAGGTTAACACACAGAATTCAATTGCTTTCCTACATACCAGCAATGAAAAATCAGAAATACATTTGAAAGAATAATAAAAAAAATTAGCAACAAAAAAATGAAATACTTAGTACAAATAATACAAAATATGTATAGGATCTATATGAAGAAATCTACAAAATTCTGATTAAATAAATCAAAGAAGATCTTTAGAAAATGGAGAAACCGTCCATGTAAATGGATAGGAAAACTGAGCATTGTTCAGATGTCAATTCTTCCCAATGTGACCTATGGATTCAATGCAAAATCCTTGCAAGTTACTTTATGGATATCAATAAACCTATTCTGAAGTTCATCTAGAAAGGCACAAGACCCAGAATAGTCAAAATAATATTATTAAAGAAAAACAACAAAGATGGAGTACTGACTCTACCTGACTTCAGGGTTACTATAAAGCTACAGTAATGAAGACAGCATGGCATTTATGAAATAGGTAGATTGATGGAACAGAGAGATAGTTCAGAAACAGAGTCACACAAATATAGGCAGCTGATCTTTGACAAAGGAGCCAGGGTGATACAAGGAGAAAGGAGTCATTTCAACAAATGGTGCTGAAACAACTGAACATTAATATGTTAAAAGACTTACTAAAACAAAATAAATTATTGAGGGTTTCTTTTTTTTTTTTAAAGATTTTATTTATTTATTTGACAGAGACAGCCAGTGAGAGAAGGAACATAAGCAGGAGGAGTGGGAGAGGAAGAAGCAGGCTCCTAGCGGAGGAGCTGGATGTGGGGCTCAATCCCAGAACACCGGGATCATGCCCTGAGCCGAAGGCAGACACTTAACAACTGCACCACCCAGGCGCCCCAACTGGGCCACCCAGGTGCCCCTTGAGGGTTTATTTTGAATTAATTCATGTATTTATTTTTTAATTCAATAGTTACTCAGTGAGTGCCCTTCAAGTGTCAAGCAGTGTTGTAGGCACTAGGAATATAGCATTAAAGAAGACAGCAAAAGTCCTATGAGAGAAAATCAACAGGAGGAAAATACTGGCTGGGTGTTTAGGGCACTCAGTTAAAAAAAAAAAAAAAAAGGTCAAAAGACTTGAACAAGAATTCTCAAAAACAGTTTATACTCCAAACTACTAATAAATTAGTGCAAACTAGTTATTCTTCCTGGGAAATGCAAATTAAAAATACAATGAGATACCAATATACATCTACTAAAAGGACTAAAGTTTTAACAAAAATTGACAATATCAAGTGTTGGGGAAGACATAGATGGGTTTCTTCTACATTTCAAATAGGCATGTAAAGTTGGCAGTCCCACTAAAAATAAATACGTGTCTACCTTTTGCCTCAGTAATTCTACTCCTAGGTGCATACCCAAGAGAAACAAATGTGTATGTCTAGCAAAAGACTAGCAGAAGAATGTTCATAGAAGCTTTAATCTCAATAGCTCCAAAAACAGATACAACTGAATGCCCATCAACAGATAAAAGAATAAACAAACATAAAGTTCAAGAAGAGATAAAACTAATTGATGTGCACAGAAGTCAGATTAGTAGTAATCTTTGAGGGGAGTGTGAACTGGCAGAGCACAGTGACAATTTATGAAGTGCTGGAAATATTCTGCATCTTGTTTGAGGTAGTTTCATGAGTACATACACATATATATGTGCATGTATGTGTATAATAAGATATGCACTGAAGATTAGTGTACCTTATATACTTTACTAGTCCTAGAAATGGTAAACAGGAGTATCATTAACATAACTATTCAACAGAGATTTCACTTAATTTTTTCTTAAAAATAGGTAAAACAAAACAAACAGGAAAAAAAGAGACAGACAAACAAGCAAAAACAGACTCTTAACTATAGAGAACAAACTGGATGGTTACCAGAGGGGAGATGGATTGGGGGATGGGTGAAATAGGTAAAGGTGATTAAGGGTACATTTACCATGATGAGCACTGACTAATATATAGAATTGTTCAATTGTGATATTGTACACCTGAAACTAATATAACAGCGCATGTTAATTATACTCGAATTTTTAAAAAATAAATAAATTACAATAACCTAAAAAAATAGGTCAAATTTATCAATGATAAATAAATTTGGGGATTTTTTTTTTCTGATTTTCTTCAGGGGGTTTTGGTGTGTAGTAGGTTTTTCACTATTTATTAAATGCCAGGTGGATTTCTATGTGTTTGGTTATACACTGAATATGAGGATATGGAAAAAAAAATACTAAGGGAACAACAAGTGCTACGAAAAGCAGAATAAGACTTACTGGCTATAGGTTAGGGAATTTTTAAAACATCTCAGTATAATTTATGTTTAGTTTTGCTAAAAGTCAGTATGTGGTTTTTTAGAATTATTCTTGTAGGATGGTAATATTAGAATAATGACACTAAAATAGCAGAAATATTCAAACTTCTTTACATAAATTGATTAAGACATTGTAAGAGATGTCCACTCAGAAAACTACAAAATAAAACGAAACAGAACACCTGTATAAACCAACTTATACTATGCTTATGTATTGGAAGACTCAGTAGTGTAAAGATACCAAATCTCATCAATTGATCGATGGAAAAATACAATCTCAAAAAAAAAAATCTATGCAGATTTTTTATTGCATGGAAATGGATAAATTTGTTCTAAAATTTATGGAAATGCAAAGACCCAAGCAAAGATAAGGCAATTTTGAAAAAGAATAACAAAGCCAAATAAGTTACACTGTCAGATATCAAGACCTATTATAAAGCCACAGGAATTGGAAGAGTTTACAATTGGTACACGTTTAGATATACTGACCCTGGGAACAAAGTAGATTATAGAAACAGACCCAGTCGCATATAGTCACTTGATTTATTTTTAAAAAGTGAAATTAAGGGGCATATTTTAACATATGTTCCTGGATCAAATGAAAATCCATAAAGGAAAAATAGCTATCTAAGCTCCTATTTCACAACATACACAAAAATAAATTCCACTTGGATTTCAGATATGAAATCTGAAATATGAAAAATAAGAAAGTTTCAAAAGCTAGCATAAAATAAGATCTTTGTGAATTTGAAGTAGCAGGTTTCTAAAACAAGATACAAAATGTGCTATCCATGTAGAAAATGATAAACTGAAAAGTTTAGGAGAATGAAGTACTTTTGTTCATCTAAATATTTCGTTAACAGAATAAAAAGGCAAGCTGCAGAGTGAAACGATATTTACAATTAAATGTATTTGTCAGAAAACATATTGTATATAGAATCTGCAATCCTATTTTTAATGTTTACATAAAGAATTAAAATTAATCTATAAAATCCTGTAAATCAATGATAAGAGAAAGAAAATTTAATGTAAGAAAGAACAAACCACTTCAAACACACTACACAGTACAGAATATAAGAACTAGAGAGAAGATACTTCCCATTACCAACTATGTATTAATACTAAAGTGTTAGGAATGCTTTTAAAGTCCCTGATCGTCTGGCACCGTTTTTTCAATAGGACTTTAGACAGTATGTTTCTCCTACACAAACAAAATAATTTGATATTACTCTTTCTGATTTCTTGATCAGCATGATTCTTTTCTTTTTCTGCCTCCATGTTCCCTCTCTTCCCCTTGTCTGTCTTCCTTACCTCTTTCCCTTCTCCTTTGCACACAATGTTTTTAAAAAAGGGAACAAGTATTCATAAAAAAATATGAATGAAATGAAATACATATGATATTCATACTTAAATACTCTTCTCATTTTATTGGGCAATGGAGGAATCAGTCAGTGAAGTTTATTTGCTCAGACCTTGTAGAAAGTAAGGGAAGGAGGATCCAGTTCCTCTTGACTCTAAGAACCCTAATACTGAAGTCCCTGCCTGCTGTAAATCATAACAGTGCTGTGTATTTACTGTAATAAAAGCATTCACTGTATTTAACACTTCATCTATATTATCTCTTTAATTGTCACAAGAGTCCTTTGAGGTAAGCACCAACATTATCCCTCTTATACATACAGAAAAAAAAATTTCTCTCTCTCATATATATGAGTATATATATAGGCATGTGTATATATGTTTTTATGTATGTATACTTTTTAATATATAAACACACACATATGTATGTACCTCTCTCTATATAAACATATATATACATATATGTATGGGAGAAAGAGATACAAAAACAGATGAAGAGAGATTGCCTTTCTGAAGTTAATTTTGTACTTATAGTCTGTACTATGTTAAATAGTTCCTGATAGGAGGAAAAATATAACTAAAAACAAAATCTTCTATCATCCCAGAAAACCTCTCCATGAAGGAGATAAGAAAAGACTTCTATTATTAAATACACATTAAGCCAAAACATGGTACACATCACAGGCAATAAGCTAGAGAGACAGGGAGAAACACCCTTTTAGAGAGCTAAGCAGCTACAACCCATTACCTATGTTCTCAAGATAAACAATAACTAAACTTGAAGTGACAGCACCATCTATCACACATAGTTAATCCTAAATTTGCACGGTATTTGGGTGACCATCTATGGTAGTTAATTGGCTTTATCAAAAGGAAAAATAAACTTCTCCCATTGTCATGCAGGAGAACATTCTGCAACTTGGAACAAGGTGCCCACTAATGTTAAGCTCCTATAGTCTTAGACAAACTGGAAGATAAGGGCACTACCTTTCTTCATTACTACATTTCAAAGAGATGCTTCTCAAATCTTTCGGAAAGAAATTCCGGGGTCCTAAAGCTAGGAAGAGATTTACTTTGTTTTCCAAAAGATGTATCTACATTTCAAAGAGACAGAGAAAGACCTTATAATTACAAGTTTTCTGAACTAAATGCTCTAAGAAAGGGAAGGTGGGGGGGTGTTCCTTTTGTGCCAGGGAATTTTTGTTTTCTTTTTAAATTTGTTTTTACCCTTACATTGTCTCTATTCTATAGTATGTAATTTTAATATATACTGCTACCAAATTGTTTAATTCACATCATCAGTCCCAAGTAGACTGTACCTTTTTTATTCAAGGTAGATATGTATTACTAAACTATTGCTGTGACAAATTTTATTGAGAATTAGGGAAGACTAAAAAGGGAAGAGCTGATAGATCTCTATTCTTTGAATATCAAAGTATGTTAAAAGCTAGCTAGAGTGAAATAGTTTCCTAACAGTGGAGGTAGGGGTCATGGAGGTAGGTAGGAAAATACTATAAAGATCAAGAAAATATCAGGATATAGGCGAAGAGGCAAAAACAACACAACAAAATATTACACAGTGAATATATGCAAAGATAGAACAACAGTAATCATGATGAAAAAGTGTTAGCCAAACAGTTTATTAAAATGTATATTTGTAAAGAATAGAAAATGCATAGGATAGAAAGAGACAATAGTGAGCCTCTATGTTCTTTGGAAACTACCTGAAAGAAATCACATTAAGTAGAATACCACATAAGCCCATGGAAATTTGCTTTATATCTCCAAGAAATCAGGTAAACATTGGCAACTGAAAACAATAGCATTCAAGACTGCATTCTATATATTCCAAGGTAAATAAGCTAATGTATATGATTCAACAAGCACATAACTATAATTAAATTTAGAGACATTTCATTAAAAAATAATAAAACTGGAACATTAATAGTCTTTGAAAAACCAACTACTACTTGCTTTATTACATGGTCTTGCTTGTATTTCTAAGTCCCTTTAGATATATTATTCCTATAAGAAAATGGAATTATGGATGAGATAGAGGCAGATAACATTTCGGAGAACTTTTGGGTGATTCCAGCTGAGTGTTTAAATAAGTTAGTATCTTACTGTTGAATGATATCATACAGAAACCAAATCATGTCTGTAAATAAAAATAAAATAGGACATTTTTTTTCTTTTTTCTTTTAGTTGGCTGTTCGAGAGTTGCAGTATGCTGGGGTTTTTTCGGCCCCTGATATAATGTTAATAGAAATATGAAATTGTATCATTCCCCCTTCTGATTACCCTCTGTTTCTTTATCCCTTTCTTCCCCTACTGATCATCCTAGTTCTTATGAATGAAACATGAGAGACTATGGACTATGAAAAACAAACTGAAGGCATCAGAGGGGAGGGGGGTGGGGGAATGGGATAGACCGGTGATGGGTAGTAAGGAGGGCACGTATTGCATGGTGCACTGGGTGTTATACGCAACTAATGAATCATCGAGCCTTACATCGGAAACCGGGGATGTACTGTATGGTGACTAACATAATATAATAAAAAACCATAAAAAAAAAAGAAATATGAAATTGTAGAAATGGTACCAACACATTCTGAAGTCGTTATATAGAACCACTTCTATAGAAACTGAAGAACACCGGGCCACCAACACAAACCAAGAGCATGAACACATATCAAATGCTGCAGTTCAATGCTTTGTATTTATTTATTCATTTTCAGTTCAGACTATGGCCAGAAGAAGGGGTTTTCAGCCTCAAAAGAATCAGGGTAAAAAGTAACTCGACTTATTGCGCACTGATATAAGTACATTTTTTTATTAAAATAGTGATTTAAATAGGCTATTGGTGACAATTAGATATGGGATGGTTTTAAATCACAGAAGGTAAAATAAATGAGTCTACCTATAAACTCATAAAATGAAACAGACATAATTGCTAAAAGGAAAAAAAAAACAAAAGTTGCTGATAAGAGAAAAATATCAAAGTCATAAGATAGGAAATGCAGAAATACAAAAAATTAAAATGAGAAAGGACTCAAAAGATTTAAACATGTGAAAAAAGAGGATTAAACAGTATAGCCTTATTTTAGTGTGCTGTTTTAAACCAAGCACAATGTTTAACTTAAAAAAATATCTATCTGTCTACCTATGTATCTCAAATCCATCTTCTCCAGGGCAGGATGATAAAGCAAATCAAGAAAGTTTGTAAAGGTAAGATTGGCCTTGGAAAAGCCAGAGGAGTGTTCAAGGGGGATTTCTCTTATTCTGACACAGACCGGCATACAAATGGCTAAACTAGCTAAGAACTGGGGACTTTCACATCCAGAGAATGGATTGTCTTCATGCAGAAATGTGTAAATGAGCAAAGGAGATGGCTTTAAGAAGTGAACCAGTGAAATCCCAAACAGTCTTATTCTTTAGTAAGGAAAACACACATATATTACCCTTTTCATGCCCTGAATTATGATTTCCTAAAACCTTTAAATGTTCTCTCGATCTAAATCAATTTGAAAAGCTGTTTATAAATGCTGACCATCTTAGTTCTATCATATCATGCAAAATCCTCAGGATTTGAAACTCCCTTTATGTTTTAGGCCTACTTATCTTTGATCGATGTAATTTGGGGAAGACTACATTTTTTTTTTTTAATCATTAAATCAGCTCTAGTTCTCTCAGACTCTGTGGTAAATGCTATAATGAATAAGGCAAAATAAAAAAAAACGACTTTCAGGACTATTTCATGTTTCTATTTTAAGATAACATAAGATGATTTGTTCCCTACTCTTACCTAAACTTGAGTTAAATAATACTGGTCATTATAAAGTTAGGTCAACTCTCATATAATAGGTTCTTTTTTTTTTCTTTTCTTTACTGAATATCAAAGATGCACTACAAAAGGCAAAACAAACTCAAATGAGAAATTGGTTGTTTTTCTTTCTTAATCACAAATAATTTGTTTGGGAGTGATAGGTCTTATTCAGTATATTTCTCAAACTCCCTTGTGGATGGATATGGCTTTATGAAATGATCTGGCCAATTAGAAACAGGCTGATGTTATTAGGAAGGGTGTTCAAGCAACTATTACTTGTGGGTTGTTTTTTTTTTTTTTTTTCCACATTTCAGAACATTTAATTCCTAGCTGATAAGATACCATAAATGATGGGTTAGCAAAGTATGCTCCAATGGCCAAATCTTGTCAGGCACCTGTTTTGTAAATGAGCCTAATCCTGCACATTCCTTTCCATATGTCTACGGCTGCTTTCAAGCCACAATGGCTGAGTTGCGACAGAGATCATATAGCCACAAAGCTAAATTATTTACTATCTTCTCTTTTATAAAAAATGCTTTCTGATCCTTGCTCTAGAGAACTTCTCACACACAAACACAAGGAGAAATGTTTATGGAGGACCAAGTGTTTGCAATGGCCATTTCCTACCCTCTGCTTTTTCTTGACTAAACTTTAGTCAGTCTTCTCTCCTTTCTACAGAAGGAACTCTGCATGCTCCCAAGCATGAGTAAGCAGTAAAAAACTGGAATCTGCCTCTCTTATCAGCTTCTCCAGAGAATCAACTGATCACAAGACCCTTTCCTTGGCAGACCCCACTAGTCATTTCCCTTTGCTTGGCCAACTGCCCCTTAAGAGATTTCTGCTTGTATCTGCTTGCCCCTCTTTGATACTATGAACAAAAAAGCTTTTGCTGTTGGGTTGTGAAATACTTGCACATTTCTGAAATTGGAGCATTCTCCCTATTGCAGTAGTATTTTTTTTTTTCTGAATAAAACCCCAAAACATGGATTTCCATGTTTGTTTGTTTTTTTAAAATTTGTTTTTTATTTGATAGTTTCTGGTGCCATGACATGGATGGAGTGCTGACTGACCCTCACACCCTGCTGTCTTTACCTAGGCATTCATTCTGGCCTCTCAAAGCCCTGGGTCCTTCCTGGCTAGGGAATCAGGATCTATGGTAAATCACAACTCCTAATCTAGTGCTCCAGGCATTTTTTCTGTAGTAGCATGACAGGCAGTTGCTTTAAACTATTAAACTGAGCTCTTCCCAGTTCTTTTCTATTTGAGTAGGACGTCCTGGTTCTTTTCTGTTTGAGCAGGATTTTCGTTGGATCTTTTTGTTCCAGTGAGACTCTTCCTAGATAGGGGTTTTCTTGGTTCTTTTTGAGTGGGGATTTACAACTTGACTTTCTGGAGGGAAATTCTCAGCTTTTTTGTGATGTCTCTCTGCTTTTCCTGATTCCATGTTCAGGGATTGCACAGAGCTAGTTTTCTGGCTCTTTGAGGATTGCACAAGGGACCACTTTGGCTCTCAAGTGAGGAATGTATGTGGAACTGATTTTTTATTACCTGTCTCCTCTTTCTACCTGATCCTGCTCCTCCCATGGATAACTCTCAACTTCCTAAGATTGAGAGTAGATTAACTCCACCTATATGCTTTACCACTATTCATTTTGCCAAAACTTTCAAAAATGGCAAAGTTTTACTGAGGACAACCTGGAGTTGCAATGACCACAGTGGGGTTTTGGAGATCTCCTTAATTTAGTACAGCTTCAGGGAGCTCTTGAATCCTGGGTGTCTAAATGGTCTGGGTTTTTTTTTTTTTTTTTTGGTATGAAGAAGCGGAAAAAAAAAACTGTCCTCCTTATCAAATCTCAATCACACCCTTCAACAGTCTCAATCTCTTTTATCTGAAGGTATGCTACTCAATCTCTTGAGGCACCACCTGTTCTTCTCCAATGTTACTTCGTTTATCACCTTCTCTAAGATACTTGTGCCTTCAACACTTTCTACTCTCCTCCCCCCTTTTTAAAGATTTAATTTACTTATTTGAGAGAGAGAGAGAGTGAGGGAGAACGAGCATGAGCAGAGCGTAGAGGCAGAGGGAGAGGGACAAGCAGACTTCCCGCTGAGTGGGGAGCCTGAGGCAGGGCCAAACCCAGGATCCCGAAATCATGACCCCAGCCAAAGGCAGACGCTTAACCAACTGAGCCACCCAGGCACTCCTCCTTTCGCTTTTGCTCCTCCAAATTTGTATAGTCTCTCCCACAACCATGTTCTCATTCATTTTGTTTATCTTCAACTCCCTGACCCTAACCTTACCAGCTTCTTAATTCCCCATAGTGTCCTGTGACCTTAGTACTGCTCCTACAATATTAAGACTCCAAGAACAAGAAACTACAGGGACCCAATTACCCCCTCCCCAGCAGGTTATTTTTTTCATCACTGGTCTCAAGCTGATCTGTATGCTTTAATGAAGAATTTTCTTGACCCATGTAAAAACAGAGACAAGTCTCTATACAACTCAAATTAATCTTATGGGCATCCTCTCTGGCACTCATCTCAACCAATTGGCTCACCTCCTTTTAGGTTGGAGACACCATATTGCAGTTTGAAAAATCTAAATTGGTCAGACTTAAAAAGGATCTACAAAGAAATCAAAATAACCCGAGGGCTATAACAAAGCTAAAGAAATGGGAAAAAAGCTCTTAGGCTCCTTGATAATATCTAGAAACATTATTTAGATCCAACTCTAGATGGCCACAGGATTCCCCTCCTATTCATCTTTGTTCTCTGATAACTCTAATAAATGATCCCAGTTTTCTTGCCCCTTTCACAGCTCCCAAGCCCTTGACAATCCCCACATTCAAGACATGTTCCCTCACATTTCTGATTCACTTGAGGCTGTGGACAAACAGACCAGGGAGGCAGAGTCCTTAACGGTGGAGGTATACCTGTCTATGCTCCTCCCTAATACTATTTTCTCTCCCAACCTCTCCTCTGATGTCACTTTATTATTGTTGCCTTATATCTTGCTTTTTTCAGCATATCCTTTTATCCTAACTTCCACTGTTTATTTACTTTTACATGGGAAAATCAACAGTATACCGGGACAGTCATGCCCCAGGAATTTACAGAATCCTTTACAAAATTTCCCTGAACATTAAGTGCAAATCTAAAAGATTTGATCTTGTAATTCAACCTTCATTCAATATGTAGATGACCTCCTTCTTTGTTCTAAGACATTCATTAACTCTTTTCATGATATCTAATACTTACTAAAAGACTTGGTTCAAAAGGGCCAGAAGGTTTCAGGAGACAAAGTTCAGCTCTGTTGCCCCCAAGTCCACTATTTAGGTCACGATATTTCCCCTGAAGGAAAAACTTGATCCCCCAGATCATATCAAGACCATATTTAACAACCTCCTATCGAAACCAAGAGATAACTTCAAGGTTTTCTGGAACTGACTGGCCATGGTAGAATGGAGATCCTTAACTTCTCTGCTATAACATCCCCTTTATACGGCATGACTAAAGGAACTGTATCTGAACCTCTAATATAAGACTTACCATCTGTCACATCATTTGAATCCTTTTCTTTTATCCCACTTAGGGCTTCTTGACTACTCTTTGCTTTTCTATTTGTTCATAGAAGAGAACTAAGGAGTTCTATCTCAAAGACATAATGGAGATCAGGGATCAATCAGATATTTTAGTCTTAGGCTAGATCCTGCAGCTCAAGCTTTTGTCCTTGCTTGCTGGCAGTAGTGGCAAGTGCAAAATCAGTTCAAACCACATCCGACCTTGTGCTAGGTCATACCCTGAACATTTATGTCCTTTGTGCAGTTAGGATCCTTTTCCTGAGTTTTTGATCACTCAAATTCACCTCTTGTGAAATTCTTCTGCTCTCTCTTTCCCACCAATGTCAAAATCTCAGTTCCACTATTCTGCTCCCTCTCTCAGGTGAAGGACAACTGCATAATTATGTTATAGACACTCAAGCCTCAATCCTCTCCCATCCTGACCTCTTGGAATTCCCTTGCAAATCCAGACCTTATCCTCTTTGTTGATGGTTCATATATTCATAAGTCAGAAGGAAATTTTCAACCAGAATATGCCATTCCTGATTTTCAAAATTCTATTGAGTGTAGGACTCTACTCAGTGCAAAGTCTGATCTCTGACCTCATGGTTCTTAAAAGAGCCTTCTCTTTGGCTACAGATAGAAAATTTGGCATTTATATAGACAGTAGATCTGTCTTTGGAGAAGTACATTATTTGGGTATATTATGGAAAATCAGAGGATTTAAGTCAACAGCTGCTCTTATGGGCAACAAAACTGCTAAAGCAAAAGGCAATTCACTGATAGATATACTGAATTGTCATAAAGCCATTACAACTCCCACTTCAATCAGATAAGATCATATATCTACTCTGATTACACCTGATCCTCTAATTGCAGTACTTAAAGTTTCCTAATTCAAAGCCTTTGAATATTAAAAGGCCTATTGGAAACAATTTGGATGTCTTATCTAACCGTATGACTTTGGAAATACCCAGATAATTACCTGCTCTCTTCTCGGCAGCTCATCAGAAATTTACTTTCTGACCTTCCTAAAGTACTCAACAAGGAAGATAAAACTAAATCAACTCTTTGGCCACCATTGGTGAGGAAACTTCAACTCTATCTGGAACAAGTGGTGGCTTCTTGACCAGTCTCTCAAAAATATAATCCTGATAAAGCTGCAAAGACAGGGAAGAAAAGAACCCCTCAGCAGGACCTTTTCTTCATTGGCAGTTAGATTTACTACGTTCCTTAGATCTCACGGATATGAATATCTTTTTATTGTCATAAGCATGTTCTCTCAAGGGCTTGAAGCTTTCCCTGTAAAAGACTACTGCCGCTACTGTTACTAAACTTTTGTTGGAACGAGTATTCCCTGCATCAGAATTCCACTGGCTTATTCAAATGACCAAGGGACCCATTTCATTGGTAAAGTCATCTAAGCAATCCAACAAGTTCTTCCCTTATCTCTAAAATGACATTGTCATCTGGAATGACAGAGTTAATGGATCACTAAAATTAAAGTTTGGAAAACTGATAAAATAACTCAATCTCCTGTGGCTTAAAGTTTTACTATTAGCACTGATTGCCTTCTACTCTCCTAGAGTAACACAGCAACTATACCAATATGAAGTAATCACTGATGACCTATGATAATTCATGCTTCTGTCTGGGCTCTCAAAAACTCTATCCTCATTAATTCAAACATTCTAAAATACTGCAAGGGATTTATTAAATATATCCATGTTGTTCATTAATAGGATGAGGATTCTATTCCTCAAGTTATTCTACCCCAAACACTCTACATTCTAGAAATTAGGGACTTAGTTCTCTGCAACTGACATCAGTTGAAAATTAATATTTCACCCCATTGGAAAGGCCCTTATGTCATCTTCCTTACCACTAACACTGCTGCCAAACTCAGATGGTCCAAACCTGGATTCATGTTCTTCAACTGAAAATGTATAAATGCTTATTCTGAATGAAAGTCTAGTCTAAATGGGAACCTTAAAGTGAGGCTCTTCAAGAGTCCCTAGAAGCAGAGGGAGCTGCAGGATAGATATCTTTATCACAAGCTGATGACATCATGAACTGGTCTGTTTCCACCCAAGATGTGAGAACGTGGCCTCCCAGCATTCCCTTAACTACTTCCTCTTCTCTTGACTTTTATTGTCCTTCTTGGCTTCATCCTTCTTTATCTATACCTGCATCACCTTTGCTATCCATGTACCTACTCACATTGCAACCATAACTTTTCACGGTGAGCTTTATATTGTACAATCTCTTTCCCCTCATATTACCTGTCCCTCCTTTAATAATTCCTCCATTCCTGCAAGTGCCCCAGAATCTATGGCATTCTTTTACTCAGTTTATAGAACAATCTTACAACCTTTCTTTTTTCTTTAAAAAAAATTCTAGTATAATTAATGTTGCAACACTACTTCTGTTTGCTGGTTATATATTTCCTTTCCTTTGGAAGCTTCTGGTTTCCCATAAAGTCCTACACTGTCTCAGATTTAAGGGCATCCTTTTTGTTATCATTCAGGGGCCCTTTTCATTTCTACTCCAGAGTTCAAACAGAACCTCCTTCAATTTCAATACTTTTCAAACAAGGCAATCTATGCTTCCACTGTAATATAACTAGGGGCCTTCCATGGGCCCAAGTATTTACAATCACACCTACTTTGCCATCAACACAAATACCTACACTATTAGCATGGGAAAGCAAAAATACATATTTCTTGCCTTATCATATGAATCTAATAGACCTAGATGATTCTAAACATAATTTTACTCAGTATGCTTGGGACTGTCTACTCTGCAAGCAACAAACTGATCACTTTCCTCTTCCCAGCTTGAGGAGGCAACAACTCCAACAAAAGGGTTCTTACGAATCCTAAGACACAAATCCATGGGATATTTATTTTCTGAACCCTGGATAGTCTATAATGAGGTACAGTGTTGCCTATTGACATCTGCCTGCTAATTGAACTGGATCCTGTTATCTAGCTAATCTAATTAGTGTTTATCAAATTTTTAGCCAGACTGCCTTTGTTTCTCACCTTAACTGTTTCATTACAGGTTTTCTCATGGTATCTGAAAATACAGCATTCCTATACAACCTTTCATAAGCTAAACAGTGCAAAGTGAAAAGGCAGTTACCATCAATTTATAAGGAAAATTTTTTGAACACTCCCAGACCCCAAAAATAACCTCTCTTGGGTTTTTCTGATACCTTAGGACACGTCTTGCTAACAGATGCACAAAATAAATCGAGATAAAGCACAGATGCTCACAGACACAGTTCAAAGCTATGGCAGCGAGATAAT
Organism: Ursus maritimus; assembly: GCF_017311325.1. Lineage (NCBI taxonomy): Eukaryota > Metazoa > Chordata > Mammalia > Carnivora > Ursidae > Ursus > Ursus maritimus. Next base: position 65,886,965 of record NW_024426774.1, read on the forward strand.
GAGTGTAGTTCCTGAAGAAGGAGCTTGGTGGGGCCACTATAGGTGCTGGGGTGCACAAAGGCTTTGTAAGGGCTCACTGCAAGACAAACACGCTGAATGCTATTTTTGCTTTTGCCTTTTTTTTTGGAAAGTGAAAATCCTCTGGATTTCTTTTGATTAGTGAAAACAGGTACTAATGTAGGTCTTTCATAGAAGACAAGTGGTCTAATTCAAACTTGATAAGTGAGAATACCTGTAAGCTTTGTAGGTACCAGATGAGCCCAAAGGTCTATACAACCATGTTAACTACAAACTTAGACACATATTACCAGTCCTATAAGGAGGCTGTGGAGTTCTCACATGGTTCTCAAGAAGCCTTAGAAGAAGAGGTTAAGAGACTGACAGCAAACCTAAAAGACTTGATTGCTGCCATAGATCATGGTGGACAGTTTGTATCTGGAGCTATTGTTTTGTGGTCCACTTGGGAAGTTTGCCAAAACTCTTGCACCTTCTTTGCTCTATTCTAGGAAATATCCATGATACTATTACCAGAAGTTCCAACAACATTGCTAACTATACTGACTCCAGCTAGTGGCCCTTCACAATTGTCTGGCATCACACGTGCCCCTTGTTTTCTGAGGGGGCATTTACACAGTGCTTGGGAAGACTGCTGTGCATGTTTTAGAATACTCTCTGATATCCTATGACATCACCAAAAATGTTCAGACTGTCAATTGGGAAATTTATCAGATTGCCACTGCTAACCTCATTCTACCATCTGAATGAATATGCTTTCAGACCCAAGATCTTGGGATCTTCTCAGTTGGCTCCTCCAAATCTCATGTCTTGGTTTTACTCACTTGTTCAAATGTTAATAGTTATTCTTTTAATCTTAATCCTAGCTATATCTCTCATTAAATATTTTTCCAACAGTTTTTAGTCTGATAGTACACTCACTATATAACATAGCTAGTTCTTCAGGCCAATAAGAACCCCTGAAAATTATGTGGACCAATCTCAACCTCACAAGGACTCTTAGTCCAGTCCTAATAGTGTCTAAGGACAAACTTTGTCTCTTAAGCAATTGGGAGAACTAACAAAATGTTCACTATTGGCCATTTCTTATCTTCTTAACCAAACTTCAGTCAGGATTCTCTCTTTCCTAAAGGTCCCTGAACTCTTTAGGTCCCAAGCAAATGCAAACACTCAAAACATGAAATCTGTATCCCTTACAAGCTTCTCCTGAGACTCAACTGACCACAGCAAGACCCTTTCCTTGCCAGACGCTATTGGTCATTTCTCCTTACATCTCTAGCTTCCCCTTACAAGATTCTGCTTCTCTCTCATTTCTTGTTTACACTATAAAATGAGGTTTTTGTTTGTTTGTTTGACTGTGACATGCTTGCATATTTCTGAGACCACAATGTTCTTCCTATGGTAATTGTCTTTTCTCTGAATAATACCTCTCCTTTCTAAGTCTGAATTTGTTTTTATTTAGCAGCAGTATTCATTGCAACATTATCTGTAATACCAAAATTAAACAATAAATAAGCATAAAGATGGGGGAAAAACTTAACTATAAAGAATGGAAAAATAAATTGTGATTTATTAATTCATACAATAGAATAGTAATGAGTAGATAAAAAGAAACAGTTACATTAGTTCTAAAACAATATTGCTTGAATGTAGAGAAAAAGAAAATGTGAAAAAAGAGCATAGTATGATGCAATTTATGCAAAACCCATAAGTCTCCAAATAATCTATATTTTACATGTTTATACACATGTGCTTATGTAGTAAAGGTATTGATATAGAAATAGGCACCAACTTTCTCTGAGGAGAAAGGGAAGGTAATGTTTGTGCAAGGTGACAAAGTAGGTATAACTTGTATTGGTAAATATTTTATTTCTATAAGAATAATATACAAAAACAGCACAATGTTAACATTTCTTAAATCTGGGTGACAGGCATATGGGAATTCATTATGTTATTCTTTTCATGTTTTGTGTATTTCAAGTATTTCATAACAAATCAAACAAACATAGAAACAACTCTAGAACACCAGGGACAGCTGACAAGCAAAAAGATTTTCTGAAAAAAATATTCCCTTAGCAAATGCAAAATGCAAGAACTTTACCAGCAATTCTTGCCCTGGGCCTGGAGAAAGAAACCACAGAATTCCTAGTACCTTGTAGTCAATTCTCTGTTGAAGCTCAGGCTAATTTTTCCATCATTTTGACTCATTTAGTAAAGTTACGAACTGTACATGTGTGGGTATTTCCAAATTAATGACCTCTTCTACTTTATTGAAATAAAAATCAATAACTGATTATTTTTAATCAAATGATGATTTAAAAAAGGGATATTTGTATATGCTATTTATTTTGGTCACTTCTTCCAAATAAGTGATTTTGCTAATGGATAATAGAAAATAGTTACAGATCTTTAATTCCATCTGGTTTTACTGGGCAGGAAAAATCAATGTATGGTACTGAAGGGCAGCTACCTTGAAAATTTTTGATCATATAACCTTCAAACAAATATTTTAAAAGTATGTAATTTCTCAAGTGTTTTTAAATTTGCATATATATACACATATATATTATATGTATTTTATATATATATACAATATAAATATAAAATCATGCCCTTAAATAAATGCTGAAAATGTGTTTTTTGGAGCTAGTTAATTCTGTTGTTGCCTGAGTTTGCTGGTATGTCTCTTCAGTACCTGCAAATGAATTTCAGAGGAATTAAAGTAAATTTAGTCCAACTACTTTGCTTTTGTTTTATTTTACATTAGCAAAAAGAAGTGTTTTTATTTTTTTAATTTTTATTTTGTTGGTCATCATGGTATAAAGAAGTAGATATAGTTTTTTCCTTGTTAAAGGACCTAACCTCACAGAATTATTTTCAAAGTTTGATTGATACACTATATTAGCAATTGTTGGAAGCAGAATTGACTGAAGTAAAAAATAAGATATTTTGTATCAGATGTAATTAAATGAAAGAAATAATGGAAGGATGCTTAAAAAATTAAATCTTTCCTGCAAGTAAGACCATTCACAACATTTTATACACTATTGTAAAAAGGCAGTCTTTCACACTTCCATGATGCTTATTTTGGAAGTCAAATGGAAGAGGTTGCAGCTGGGTTTAAAAAAAAAAAAAAGACTGTGTAAAGACATAGTTCTTTAAGAAAATTCAGAAGTTTAACTTTGGTTAGAAATGCACTCAATTGATCACTGGCTATACCAGTCACTAAATAAGTATGTGAACATGGGTAAGTTACTTAACTTCTCTAATCCTTCACTTTTTCAGGCTTGTCATGAAACATAAAAGGCAGGGGCACCTGGGTGGCACAGCAGTTAAGCATCTGCCTTCGGCTCAGGGCGTGATCCCGGCATTATGGGATCGAGCCCCATATCAGGCTCCTCTGCTATGAGCCTGCTTCTTCCTCTCCCACTCCCCCTGCTTGTGTTCCCTCTCTCGTTGGCTGTCTCTATCTCTGTCAAATAAATAAAATCTTAAAAAAAAAAAAGAAACATAAAAGGCAGTAATATATGTGGAAGCATTTTATAAATGTGAGGTGCTGGTGTTATCCTACTTGAATCTAAACTGTGGATAACTTATTTTTCTTTTCCTGGGAACAATAATTTTAATATGTTTGGTCATGAAACAGTAGATAGGCATATTATTTTTTGTAAATAATTTTGATAATACTAGTTTTACCTAAAAGAATATGTATCTACATATAATATTATTTGTTGGAGTAAATTGCATATCAATGTGTGTTTATGTGTGGATGGTCTTGGAAGATGGCAATGTTAGAAAGAGAAAACACCAAAAAATGAAGTAAGACATGTTAAAAAATATAACAGTTAAAAAAAAAAAAAGCTAACAGAATAAACATTTGAACCATAGAATTTATCCAGGTTGTATTTTTCTCAGGAATCCTGGTTAACAAAACAAAAATTATGGATTGGGGAACGATGAAAATAAATCAACAAAAGAGAAATTGGCTAGTGAGTAAAATATCTGTTAAAATGCTTTCATTTAGATCCCTAGAACAGGTACTATGTATTCTTCATCTGCTTCTCAACCTCAAAAAAAACTTACCAAGTACAATCTGAAGACAGTCTTACAATGAAGCATATAGCTTAAGCAATAAAAAGAAAAACTAGAAATTGATGGCGAAGAAAACAAAAATTGTAATTTGAAAATAAAATGTGAACATTTAAAAAATTTAAAAAAACACAACTGAGGCCAGATATTATGTAATACAGTCACCCAATGACAAAAAACAATAGCATGTGAATTTAATTGTGATGATCTCAGATTATCAAGCAAATATAAAAACGTATGTTTACTGTTTTCAATTTTCAAAGAAATTTTTAGAGAGATTTCAATGCAAGCTATCATAGAAGACCAACATAATATGTCTTGTAACAGTACAAATATAAATTGGTTTGGCTGGAATTCTCCAACCAATGCTCTTCCAAATACCTTGTGCTATGCAGTTGGGGGATGGGTGGGTACTAGTGGAGAGGGAGGGGAGGTGAGACCAGGGAGAAGACAGTCAACAGAGAGGCAGGAAGTGTATCTCCCTTGTCTCCAGTATTTTCTAGGCTTTATATCCCTACATAAAACCAAAGACTGGAAATAAACGAGTTACAAAATTTCGAATGGATTGATGCTACTCTTCTTCAAGTCTCAGCCAGCCAGAAAACTCACAGTCATTCCATTCATATTTAACTCTAAAGAGAAACCAACCACCAGGTTGCTCCCACATGGCAGGACTGCTATTTAAATAGCTCAGCCAAATGCCTCGCCTGCAACTCCCAGCCAGCAACTTAAACAAGTTTCATTGGTGCATTTCACTAACTTTGCAATAATAAGACCCTGGGTTTGTCTTGTACTTCATGAACACTACTTCTTATGTATTTTTGTGCCTCCAGTCCAACACTTATTTTACCTGCAACTGTGTTGAGTCATTCCTATGCTGGGGGAGAGCATTCCACTTTACAAGCCTGCCAAATCTCTCCAATTTTTTTGCCTCAGAGTTTTTCCAAAACCATGAGATCTTGCTCAAATCCATGCAAGGCAACCTAGAAGTTCACAAGATTTAATACACCGGGGATGTGGTAGGTGGAGGGGAGTGGGAGGTTGAAAGGCACTCCTGGGCAAAGCTTGTATATAATCTCATAATGTAAACCCTTGTCCAGCAGTGGCCCCCCATTGGAAGTGAATCCGAGTTGTCCCTATGAGTAACTAGCTCTGTAACAACACTTTATTTTCTCTTATTTCTCCTTGTTTTACTCTTCAATTTTCTCACTCTTGCTGCTAGGTACCAGCTGCTTAAATAAACTACCTGCTCCCAAGTCTTTGTTTCAGGCTCTGACTTGGCAGAGACCCAAACTAAGACACTGTAATAGCAGAGTTTTACTGTATGTTTTTGGTACTTGAAGGTGTAGCACTAATTACTTATAAATGTTCCTTCTGATTACTTATTAATTTTACATTACAAAAAGCAAAACAAAACAGAAGGGTAGTTACAGAGAGATTGGCAAGAACCCTAAGATCGTTAAGAGAGGTTTCAATATGGCCTAATATACCCTGCATGATCTGGGGCCCACCTGCTTTTCTGATCTTATTGTTTATATCTATCTCCCTTGTTTATTGTGTCCTATATTATCTGTATATTTTCTTCTTCAAGGCTTTTCCATTTTTTCTTTTTTCAGGAACATTATTGCTCTATCATTCAGGTATCTGCTTTTTTGACATTCCTCAGAGAAGCATTACTTGACAAGCCCATCCAAAGAGTCACACCCTGTTTTTTCATATCTCCTTGCCCTACTTAATTTTCCCTCCTATCTCTTAGCACTACTAACATTTTGTTATATATTTTTTCTAAGTATATTATACAACCCTTCCCTATGCTATATGCCTTCCAGGAGAACGTTAATACCTCTCTGAGGAGAGTTAACAGCTTCTCAAATCTCTATAATTTTTGGTACATATGTCTGGCAATCAATAAGAAAGTACCAGTTGAATTTCTCAGGATATAGTCAGGAGACATAAACTACCCAATAATTTGTATGTGTTAATAATTAAAGAATTAAGAACTATAACTTAACTAATATATATATATATATAAATAAAATTATAACTAATTAAGAACTATAATTAGCATAATAGGAGATTAGCTATCAAGTTATAAAGAGAACTCTGAAAAATACAAGAAGAACAGATATTGTGAGTAGACACTACCCATTAGGACTAAGAGAACAAGAAAGAAATCTAAGAGAGGGGTCCTGCCTCCAAGGATTGGCATCCAGACTTCAATGGAGAGAGTAAGGTTATAGCCAATAGAAAGGCAGGGAAGTTCCATAGAGGATCTGTGCTTGTGGAATTTTCTGGGATTCCACCTTTGGGCATGATGGAGATGCCATATATGGGGAGTTTTTGTGCTGGGAAAATCACACTCTAAATTGCAAGGGAAAGCTGTCAAAAAGGAAGCAGTACAAAGAGAACCCACCACTCACTGTGGTGGGGCACTAAGAAGCTGTGATCTAGCATGTTGGGGAAGCTGCCTTGGGGAGCTACTGCAGACTGCTGACTACCACAGACAGTAAGCTAAACAAGAAGAAGAGGCCCCTTTCCTTCCAGGTCCACTGAATATTCTTTGCTGACAAAGGTTAATTTTATTCCCTCTGACAGGAGAGAAATGTTTCAGTATTATGAGCACAACAATTAAGAGGGAATTTGGTACCTACAGGCAATATATTTATTTGTTAAATGGTATAGTCAATCCCTTTGGCTGCTTACCTTGATATGCACCCTTCTGCTACAGTTGAATTTCTGTGAAACAACAAAACCATGCTAGGTTTTCCACCAGCAAGATAACAGCTACCTTTTTGCAAGTGAAAAAGTTCTCAAACTTTTCCCAAAGCACAGTCCCAACAGTCACTGTATCTACAACTTTAGTTACAGTACCACTGAATATTCTTTTACTTGAACATTAACTTGAAAGGCTAATTGTCAAAAACTTTATATTAAATTATAATGTAAATAAGACAAAAAATAAAATGGCATATACAAATAAGCACGTGCATATTGTTTATAATATGTCAAGATTATAGCTGATATTTACAGATTCCTTCCTCTACTACCTCTTTCTTATTTCCCCCAACCTTAGCCAGGACCTTGGTATAGGTTCCTTACTTAGCTGAATGACTCAAAACTTTATTCCCAAAGGTTCTGTATTCTTAAATTACTACACCTTCTTTTTTACTTACTATGGTTTCCTTTAACCTTTACTAACAGGCATATGAGTACTAACAGGGACCCTAGAGAATCCTCTGGATTGCAGACATTATTCTCCTTGTCACCATTATACAGCAGCAACTTTATTTTTCCTTCGTAATTGGGAATGATCTCTTCAGCCAATAGTGGAAGCTTCTGTCCTGACTATTGTTTCAGTGGCACAAGGATCCAAAATGGTTAGGTATCAGTCTGATTTTCTAATATAAAACCATTGCTATGTTCAATGGTTAAAGTATTCTCTCCTTGGGAACTGAGACTTCCACATCAGCAAAGTTAAAGATTTCTGTTACAGGAAATAAATATTCTGATAGTGAGAAGAGCCACTCCCACTTCATGATTACCACCCTGTATACTCTAGCTATTGCAAGAGAGCATCATATAATGGTATCTGATGCAAACCCTTTAATACATCGTATAAGACAGAACCCTATCCTCTCAGAGTGTTGTCTACCAATTGGTGCTACAAAGAGGACAACAGCAAGCCATTTTACCACCTTTCAATTAGTCCAACTGCTCTCAAGCAATGTGGCATGTTTTAAGGTCATTTAAATTTGCTGACATTAGCATACTGGTAAAATAAGTTCCATGATCAGAAGCAAAGCTATGTGGAATTTCATGATGGTTTACAAAGCATTCTCTGAGTTTTTAAAAGGTAGTGCTGCCAGAACATTACAAGAAGGAAGGAAAATCTAGAGATCCAGATTATGTGTCTATTCTAGTAAGGAAGAAAAGCTTCCCAATCCATGATGAAATAAATCTATTAATTGCCACAGGAGACTGGTTTTTACATCCAGGCCAAGATGACAGATTTAGAGTTCAGTGTTCATTTTAACTGTTGGAAAATAAGATACTCAGCAATATCATTACCCAGGCCATTCCTGACAAAAGCAGTACATAGTCGTTGAGCTCATGCATAGCCTCTACTCCTGTCCACATGGCTCTTTGTTCATAGATTTGCTGTTCAAACACCAGAAAGACTGGGGATTAGGAAGAGCCTACCCTACAGGGGATGCTCTTTGTTGGACTTTAACATGAGATGCAAATTTCTTCTTAGACTGTGCCCATTCTGAAAGGGTCATCCATTCCTCTTTTAATACTTCTTTGTTACTAATTTTCCATTCTGTTCTTTTCAAATCTTTGACCATCCAGCCAACCAATGAGCAACTCCCCATGAGTTAGTGTGGATTCATGCTCTTGGCTCTTAATCAGATAAAATAGATAACCAAATATAAATGCATTGTTTGAAGTTTTTCCCACTGGGAGAATTTATTTATTTATTATTATTATTATTTTTTTTTTTACCATAATTCTTAAGGATTATCCCTGAATGAGACTACAGTGTCTTATCTCTTCATCTATCCACTTTTGGGTAATACTGATATGTTATATTGAGCTTGAGTTGTCTTTTTTTCCCCCTCTCAGTCAACTGGTCTTAAGGAATACCCCAAACCCCAAGAGCCCATGGATACAGACTGAAGAAGATGAATCAATGCCAAAAGAATTCATATCAAAGGTATCTGAACTAACTTCTTATGCACGTTAGTTATACCATCTGGACCTGCCCAATATGTTTTTCTAATCAAAGATCTATGCTATGATCTCTTATTGTGCAAGTACAATATAATATTCCTATTCACCAAAGACACTATCATTGGATCTGCTAGATTCTAAGGCCCAAGTGGTAGAGTGGTTTGAAGTACAGCCTGAACTTACTGCAGAGCCTCCACTCCTCTGCTCCTTACTTGAAGCTGGAAGATATTTGTGTCATTTATACAGATCTAAATCTCATACTCAAGTATCATGTATGTTGTCTGGAAAATCCAAAAAAAGTATCAAGTAATTTGCCTACTATTGTGGTAGAAGGTATAAGGAGCAGCAGTTTGTCTTTTACACAGTAAAAGACATCTCAACATGTTCTAGACCACCAGAGTTTTAGACGGGAGACTGATGTGAGATTGTGGGAAACTTCACTGAGATGGGGGTCCTCTGACTGTTCATAGGGTTTCTCATCCATCTGATAACCTGTACATATCTTAATAAAGCATTTAAAATACTTGCCATTTCCTGTTCATCAGATCTTATCAGCATAATATTGTTAATGTAGAAGACCAGTGTCATGTTTTATGGAATGAAAAAATTATCAATACCTGCAGACTACAGTATAGAACAGGGGAATTTGCACAGTCTGTGGCAAGACTGAAGGTTTCATCTTGGCCTGGTCAAGTGATAGCAAACTGTTTTTGGTAATCCTTGAAAAAATTTTATGGGAAAAAAGGCATTATTTATTCAACTAAAGGTTTTACATTTGGAAGAACAGCTGCAATTGGAGTCACAACCCAATCAAGTTTTCTAATAGTCCACATCCAATCTCTGCAAAGGCCAAATGAGTTAAACAAGGGTTAAGACAGGCATCTGCCCCAGGTGATGCTACTACAGATTTTTGAGCAAGGAAAGCTAGTTAACTCAGAAAAAAAGGCACTTCCAGTGTTAAGAAAGGATCAAAGTGATTTGAGGGTTCAAGACTGTTTACGGTTTCAGGATCCTTCTCTTTCAGAATGAATGTGTTAACCTTCACACAGGAGCTCTGAAGACTGAATTCAACTGACAATGTAATTCAGCAACCAGTACAACAGGATTTTATGTTTGATTTCTCAGCAATATTAACCCCATGGGTGGGAGAAATAAGAGACTAATTTAGGGCTGTCATAGAAGTTCTCTGGTTATCAGACAGTTTCTGAAATTGAGATTAAGGATCTTGTCATTTTCTTTCTCTAAGTGATCCTATTCACCATGTACTCAGTTGATGCCTTACACACCATAGTCTTGGTAATCATCACTATTGCCACAAAGGTCAAGTGTGACATCCAACTGGGCTCCCAAGAAACTTGCTTCAGTGAGCATTTCATTAAAACCATAGTTTATAGTTTGATTATTTGTAATGTCACTTTATGTTATTTGATACCAGAAACACATTTCCAATTGGCAAGGATTTCAGAACTCTGCTGAAGCCAAAGTCATGATCAAATCCCATCTTCCCAGTACCAAGTCTATATTAGTCAGGAGCTAATCAATAGCCACAAACCAGAGAGCTATTTGAATGCAGAAATATTTTTATAAAGAATTATTAACAATAACAGGGAATTATAGTAATGGGGTGTTAGCTGCCAAGATATAAAGAGAATTCTAAAGGAAAAAGGGATATCAGATATAAAAAGAAGTCATCACTCTTAGGGTTAAAGCACAGCAAACGCTTAAGAAACAAATCTGTAAGAGTACTCCCCTCCAGACCTCCTGAGAGACAGTATAGTGATTGCCCATGAGACAGTAAAGACATTCTTTGAGTTGCAGCACTAGTGGAAATCTCTAGGAATCCCCTCTTCGGGGTTTCAGAAAACCAACCACATAAAGCTTCTGTGCTATGGAAGTGACTAGGAATCTACCCTCTGGGGTGTCAGACAATGCCATCAGTAGGGAGATGCTGTACCTAGAATCCACTAGCAACTACTGGGGTGTTGAAGGGAGTTGTCCACAGGGAAATGGCATGCATGGAACTCAATGAATCAGTAGCAGTACCCTGAAAGTATTCCTTCTGGGATTTGCGGGGTCTGCTGCCTATGCAGAGGTGAAATGCACTGATGACTGCTACTTGATGAGGAGCCTATCAAAGAGTGCACAGAGGAATCAGGAAGAAGTTCCCCTTCCCTTTTCAGCATTTCTCTAGTGCCCTCTACTAACAAAGCTTAAAATTACGCCACCTGGCAAAGAAGAAATTTTTCAGTATCACAAGCAGAACAATGATGGGTATATATGGAGCTGATAGGCAGTATACTGATAACTGAAACAATAGGCATTTTAAGAACAGGACCAAATGCTCCAAAGCTAACAGAAAAACAGCAGAATAACTAACCAATGGTGACACAGATGATGTGGCATTGGCAGACTAGAACTTTATGATTACCATGTTAAAAAAATAAAGGAACACATTGATAATGTTAAGAGAGTTCCGGAATCTATAAGAAATCAAATGCATATTCTGCAAGTGGAAATAAAAAAAATTGATTCTTATTAAAATATAAAAACACAAAATAAAGATTACAATAGAAGGAATAACTATTATTAAAAAGCATACAGTTAGGAAACTTAGTAGGAAATATCCCAAATGAAACACAGAGAGGGGAAAAAAGGAATGGAAAAGACAGTAAAGTATATGACGTGATATGATGAAAAAATTAACACATATTTAATAGAAGAGAGGAAAGAGAGAGCTGGAGAGGAAAACAAAACCAAAACCAAAACCAAAAACGAATACTGGCTCTGCTTGACTTATCTGGAATGGGTGGTCCTAGCCTGAAATAATCTTGCTTGAATTCTAGAATTTGTCTTTTCATAGAAGATTAAGATGTGTCAATTTTCTCCACAACATCAGTTTAAAAGAGTATGTAGAATTTTAGGATGTGATGGACAGAAGTTGAATAGGTAGGAATTTAGAAGATTTCAATGATTGGAAAGCTGTTCTCCAGGACTTAGGGTGCCACTAAGACAATTTAATAGACTTTCATCATAATTATACCATAAAAGGATTTTTTTTTTTTTTTGGTGTTCTGTGTTTGCTTTTTTATCCTGTGGAGTGACCACCAGTATAAAAGTTTCTATATAAATTAGGTGAGTAAACAATGAATTTTGCAGTGTCTATTCCTAGTAGTTTGAATGATGAGTAATGATTTCCTAATTACCCTGGGAGAAATTGGGGTACTATTGAGCATATAAAAGCTTACAAATATGGGATTAGATGCTAGTTTTTGCCTTTAGACCAGGTAAAGTTAGGAGGTTAAACTCAAAAAGCACCACATAGAACTCCTTTCTGAACAAATCCAATTCCTGTTCCTTTTCCTGAGGATTTCATTTTAGATAAAATTTTAACATAGTAAAAAGTGTAATTCTTGGATTATAGATCTTTTTTTTTTAATTTAAGTAAATGCTGATTCACAGATAGTACATAAAAATATCACTTATTTGTGGTTTAAGGGATAAATTATAAAATTGCTTATGTACTTCAGGAGAGTTAGTCTTCTTTTATTTAGTCTTTGAAATCATTGTGAATAGAATGTACCAAAATGTAACTCAAAGATACTGAAATTGTTTACAAATGACTCGAAAAGTAATTTCAACTTTTCTGGTTTTATTAAGTATGTGGAAGGAAGAAATTGCCACTCAATATTTGAAATAAAACTCTTTTATTTCTTGCTCAGCAATGGAGAGTTGTGCTTCAAAGACACAGTATCTCTGAAGAATGTTGTTTATCTTATATGGACATCAAAAAATGGTAAGTGTCTAGAAATTGGATAACTTTTGACCTCAGTTATAGGATTGTTGGTGACACCAACTGGTTGCCCTTCACAGTCTACGACAGTCTCTGTGGGACAGCTGAAGTTCTCATTGGTTGATCGGGAGGGTTTTAAAATCAGTTTTAGAAGTGCCTTTTTATTAAGACCAAATAATGACAAATATTTCTATAGAAGGATAGAAACTTTTTATTTTAAAGATTTTGTTTATTTATTTATTTATTTTAGAGATAGAGATGGGGAGAGAATTAGAGAGGAAGAGAGAGAGAGAGCAAATGGAAGGAGGAGCAAAGGGAGAGGGAAAGGAGACTCCAGGCTGAGTGCAGAGAGTGATATTGGACTCGATCCCAAGGACCTGAGATCATGACCTGAGCCAAAATCGAGTCTGACGCCTAGCCGACTGAGCCACCCAGGCACCCCTAGGAACTTTTCATTTTTAAGTATAACAACAAAGAAAGAATTAATCTTTGAAATAATTAAAAAGGCATCTCCATTGTCTGATATACTAAATGATAGAAGTAACAGGGAAAAGAAATTGCAGGTTAGTTTACAGATAGGAAGACAGTAAACAAATCTGAGTGGGACCATAGGCAATAGTCAAGTTTCTTTGAACTCTCTACAGTTTATCCTTGCTGTAAATTAACTGCAGTAACTTTAAATTAATTTTAAAAAAGCAAATGTACATAGCTGCCTTGTTACAGAGAATGAAAAAAGCTGTACACATATGTATTTTTATCATATGTGCAGTAATGAACTGCCAATCATATTTTTCAGCTACCATTAGAATATGTCACAACCTCTATTGATACCTCTCAAGTCCAAATGTATACAAGAAGCTAAAACCACAATTCCAGTTTTAGTTCCTCTGTGAGGAACAGGCGACTTAACAAAAGTTTGTGCAATATTTTACCAAGAGGCTGAACTTTCATTCTCCTATAAAGATCCCCTTACTATTCCCTTATTATGTTCAAAACTTAATGGTTGTGCTAAAGAGTTGAAGAATGTTGTTGTGTGAAAGACGGAGAGAGGGAACGGAACTAAATTTTATTGAACCCCTGCTATTTTTCTAGTTGCTGTTCTATCTAATCAGCTTGTTTTCTCATGTTATCTATTTAATTTTCACAGTAGCTGTCCTATATTTTATGAAAAACATCACATATGAATAAATAATCCTTATTGTTAGACATTTTACTGATGAACAATCTATGACTCAGAGATATGATAAATTTCTGTAGTCAAAAATAGATTGTGGGAGCTGGGACTGAAATCCAGCCAAACATCTAAGCCCTTGAGAGTTCTATGATGAAATAAAATTAAAACTCATGGCCTCTATCCCATTGTACTGCAAAGTAATCTTATTCTTGTTGAATAATTCTATGCCGTGAATATCAAGAATGTTTAACTATTGGGCTTTTAATTTCTATTATCCTGTATACGATTTTGTGGGAAAAAACTGAATTTGCCAAGTAGTTTATGTTCACTGTGACTCAGTTATCCTCTTGGGCAAACATTATTTATGGAGTTTCCCCTTGCTGTGCAAATTGAGCCATGTACTATGCACACTAAAGTGCTTGCCCTGGAGGAACTGAAGTAGGGCAGCCCTAATAGTCTATTTTGTTTTTTAAAGTGTTGGCATTCAGCTTACTGGAAGGTACATGATAGAACAATGCTTTCCCCCTTTTCAGGAAATGATGCCACATTTGTTGTTTTCCAATTTTCTAGTTCTCTGTAGTGCTCCATGACTTTCCAGCTGCAATTGTGACTGTGCTGGGAAGTTCATTAGTCAATTCCCTCAACACCCAGGGATCCATTTTATTTGGTCCTGCTGGTTTATGTATGTTCACATTTTTAAAAAGTATTCCCTGGTGAGTTTTAGTCAGTAGTTATTTTTTCATTTCTTTCCAATTCTGAAAACTTCATTTTCTTTGCCAGCACTGCTTTCTTAGGTTGTTACACTGTCTCCAGTTTTTATTTTCTTCTTGTTTCCTGTGAATCACGGGCTTTAAAAAATTAGCTATTTTTCTCATCTCTTCATAGAAACTTCTCATTTCTCTACTTTTTTTTTCTTTTTGCTATTGGAATTTATATTTTCTGGCATTACTTTAAATTCTATTATTAGAATTTAAGTGCCTGTTTGCCTTTATTCCAGATTTTTTTCCTGTTCTATTTATTCCCTTTACCTTTATACCATCTTATACTTAAACACATTGGAGTGTTTTACTCATTAACCTTTTACTCATTAACATATGGATATTTGTTTTTATACTTAAGTTCACAAATTTTATACTTAAGTTCTCTATTAAATTGCTTGATAGAATAACATCCCCAGTAGAAAAAAGACCAATGTGGTATATGGTTTACACCCATGCAAACACACATTCCTATCTAATTAATACGGGGGGATATAAATCATGAAAGAACTTTATGTTGTCTAGCGTAAGTTCAAGAATTCAGATGCCTAAGTTTATTGTTCATGAATAATAGCCCCTACATATTAACTATGTTTTGGCTTTTGTATTAGGGCTCCTTCACATCTGACCCTGTTGTTTTGTTCAAGGCAAATTATGCTCAGAGAATGTCTTTGCCAATAATTTAACACAGGTTCACCATAGGAATTATAATTTATGATAATATTTCACAAGGCAATAATGTCTCTTAATTAGCCAATAAAAATACTCCAAACCGGTAACAAATCAATTATGCTATTGTTGAAGGTGAAGGGTGGATATAAGAAATAAAGTCAAAATTTAGTTGAAGTGTACCCTTCAACAAGTTGGTCCTCAGAAGAGCTAGCTTTGCCAACCAAGCGCTGCTAGTGCCACAGAAGTTGCTGTTGCTAGAGCAGGTTCAGGTTGCAAGGGAAATGAAAGTGCCTGTGCTGGAGGGCAACATGATTTCTTTCAAGGGGCCGCTGCACGATCTTCACCACTGCTGGCAAAGAGTTGCCTTGCTGTGGCAGAGGCAAAGGCCCCACAGTTGCTAGAGACCTATTTAGATCAGTAAAGGGTAGACTTGCCCAGACTGAACACTCTTGGTAAGTCCTCAAAAATTCTTGGTATTTAAAATTTAAATATCAGTTATGTCATAGCTACTCTTCCATGTGTTCTTATTGATAAACCCCAGCATCACCTGTTAACAGCTGAGCAACTGAGTACTTAAGGAGAATAACAGATGTTGATAACAACATCCTGATATACCTTCCTCAATGCAAACAAATTCACCCTTAGATGCAAACAACTTCACCTGGGTCATAAAGAAGTCACTTTAAAAGCGTAACAAACCAATACACAACACCTGTTTAGCAAAAGGAGCCAAGCACTAGCAGTGAAAGAACTGAACCAGAGATAGGCATGGCTCCTATGGAGCTGTTACTCACCTCATATATTGGCAATTACTTTTCCATTTAAAAAATTACTTTGGGGAACCAGCCAAATTAATTTCAGTGTGATTCATACAAGTATTGACATTTCTTTCAGGTTCCAGAGAAGTTTATAGATGTCTTTATAATGTCAAATATCTTTCCACAATCTATACTTGGCTTCTAATCTGTATTATTTTTATTTACCTAAAGATGCTGTAAAATTTGCGTTTGAAAATATAGAATAATATTCTTCTTGGATTTCTTTTTATATATTTTCCAGTCTTGATGAGTCAAAAATCTTTGCTAGGACGCTGAATACAGGGCAGAATGAGACCTCACAATAGAAGAACCTACACACATATTAAGAATACACGTGGGGCACCTGGGTGGCTTAGTTGGTTAAGAGGCCGGTTCTTGATTTTGGCTCAGGTCATGATCTCATGGGTTGTGAGACTGAGCCCCATCCTGGGCTCTGCGAGTTAGGTTGGGATTCTCTGCCTTTCCCTTTCCTTCTGCCCCTTACCCAGCTCATGCTCTCTTTTTCTCTCTCAAATAAATAAATCTAAAAAAAAAGAAATATACTCAAATAGGATATCATGGTAAAGCACTTATTGGCAGAGAACATTTCAGCATAGGGTACAGACTGTTATTGGCTTACAGTATAGTATACTGGGCTAGCTATTACTAATGAAGAATGTAAGACTACAATCAAAGCACAGGAAAATGAGGGGCGCTTGGGTAGTTCAGTCCATTCAGTGTCTGCCTTCAGCTCAAGTCGTGATCTCAGGGTCCTGGGATCGAACCCCACATCAGGCTCCCTGCTCAGCAGGGAACTTGCTTCTCCCTCTCTCTCTGCCACTCCTCCTGCTTGTGTTCTCTCTTTCTCTCTGCCTAAATAAAATCTTAAAAAACAAAACAAAACAAAACACGGCGAAATTATATGTTGTTATTGTCCTTTAGTGGCATGTGTCTGTATACATTTAATCATCCATATTCTCTGTGTCTGACTCTCACATATCTCTATTGATATATCTATACATATATATAAATATATGCACGCATGACATTTGATGAATGTACTTAAATATTATTTTGGAACTACTTTAGGGACAAATAGAATTTTATGTGTATGTAAAATATGGAGAGTTTTAAAATATGGTGTGCATATCTTTGTTCACAAATTCGATTAGCATTTTTTGGATGCCTAGACTATACCATTTGAATCACATATATTATCTCTCTTAATAATCATGATTACATTGAGCATGTGATCCTATCATCAAGGTATATCATAGAATGAAATGGAACAAAACAGAGAATATTATCATTGTCTTTGTGTGAGTTACTCTCAGGAAAAGTAAAAGACACCTAGATATGCAGTTTGAAAAAAAAGAACAGCAGCTCTTAAAGTCCAAAATAACAAATGTAAGTTCCCCAAATAAGAAAGAGAACAGGAAAAAATTATCAGAGATACAAGATAATGTTCCAGGGTTAAAATACAATCGACATGCCCACCATATGCCCAGACAGTAATGCAAAAGGCCATAGCTAGACATAGCATTTTGAGAACCAAACTTCTAGAGTATAAAATTAAAAAAACAATCTCTGTCAATAAACAATTAAACAAAATGAATGAAATAAATAAACCGAAAATGCAATCTACAAGGAAAAGAACCAGTCCCGCATCAAACATATCACCAGAAACACTTGACGCTAAAACACAATAGATTAATCCTTTTAAAGTACTATGGGACTTTTACTTATTTTTATTTTTTATTTCCCTTTATTGTTTTTTTTAATTTAAATTTTAGGTAGCTAACATATAGTGCAATATTGATTTCTGGAATAGAATTCAGTGATTCATCACTTACAACACCCAGTGCTCATCATTACAAGTGCCCTTCTTGATGCCCATCCCCCATCTTGCCCATCCCCCACCCATCTCCCTTCATCGACCCTCAGTTTGTTCTCAGTCATTAAGAGTCACTTATGGCTTGTTTCCCTCTCTCATTTTTCTTTCCCCCTTCCCATAAGTTCATCAGTTTTCTTTCTTAAATTCCACATAAAAGTGAGATCATATGGTATTTGTCTTTCTCTGATTGACTTATTTCATTTAGCGTAACACAATGTAGCTCCATCCATGTCATTGCAAATGGCAAGATTTCATTCTTTTTAGTGGCTGAGTAATATCCATTATATATTTTATGTATTTATTATTATTTATATTTTATATATAGATTAAAAAACACATCTTCTCTATCCATTCATCAGTCGATGAACATTTGGGCTCTCTCTATAGTCTGGCTATTGTTGATAATGTTGCTATAAACATTGGGGTGCATGTAACTCCCTTTGAATGTTCTCATCATAAGAAAAAAAATTCTATAACTGTGTATGGTGATGGATGCTAACTAGACTTATTGGGGTGATCATTTCACAATGTATACAAATATAGAATCATTATGTTGTACACCTGAAACTAATACAATATATCAATTATACTTCAATTAAAATAAATAAATAAATTACCATGGGAAACCAATATCAATAGTGAAATCTGTACTCAAATTTTTCACTCAACTATGAAGGTATAGTAAATATTTTTTAAGGTGTGCAAAAACTCTGAACATTCCACAAAAGTTTTTAAAAAGATAATTTCTGTTTAAGTTTCTCCACCAATTTACTTGCTGTAACATTCCTCAATTTAACATATATCATAATCATATATATTTTTATTCTTCATGTATTTGATTGCTGATTCTGGTTTACTTTAACCACACTCCACTCCCATTTTCTCTCCACATTGTATATTTAAATACAGCCACTCTTATGTTTTCTAAATATGTCCCTTTATCATAAATGAGTCCCTAATCTAATAAGTCATGTCCTTATAAGAGAGACAGTAAGAATTTGTGTGCACAGAGGAGAGGCCATGTGAGGACACAGTGACAAGGTGGTCATCTGTAAGCCAAGAAAAGAACATCACCAGAAACCAACCGTACCAGCATTTTGATCTTGGACTTCCAGCCTCCAAAACTATGAGAAAAAAATTCTGTTGTTTAAGTGACAGAATCAATGAGATTCTGTTATGGCAGCCAGATAAACTGACACAATAGTCATACTATATATATCTGACAAAAGACTTGTATCTAGAATATAAAAAGAATTCTTACAAGTCAAAAACCAAAGACCAACAATCTCATTTAAAATGGAAAAATACTTAAAACACTTCGTAAAAGAAAATATCCAAATACCCAATAGGTATATGAAAAGATCCTCAGCATATTTAGCTATTGGGAAAGTTCAAATTAAAACCCTGCTATAGCACTTCACATCCACTAGAATGGTTAAAATTAAAAAGCCTGCCAGTACCAAGTATTGTCAAGTATGAGGAACAACTAGGATTCTTATACATTACACTACCAGTGGAATTATGAATTGGTATAGTACTTTGCAAAACAGTTTGGTCATATCTATTAAAATAGGCTAAACGTGTAAGTAATTTATAATCCACCTACACTACCAAAGGACACATACAAGAATGTTCATAACAACTTTTTTCATAATAGGCAAACACTGGAAAGAACCTAAATGTTCAGTGAGGGAATGGATATATTCCTCAATTTTCAAACAACGAAATATTAATAACTCAGGGATAAAAACAACAACCTGTAGCTACATGTAACAACATAGATTCATCTCACAACCATAAAAATGAGTAAAAGAAGCTAGTAAGGTTATGTATATATATCTCCATTCATATCCTGGACATCTAGATTGCTTCTTTTGTATTGTTTCTTGTACATGTTCTTTTTATATTTTCTTTGGGATATTTGGCCTAAAGTGTCATATACTCCAAAAAAATGTAAAGAAAAAAGGGAAAACATTAGAGACAATACAAGATACAGTATTCAAAGAGAAGAAAAAGCAAAACTGATACAAAAGAAAATATAGTCAATATACTCTTTGGCTATACAGCAAACTGTATGTTCATATTCACAATAATTGAATCCTTTGTTAATTTTCAACATTAAAATTAACTCATGAACAAAATATAAGAGGCTAAAAACGATTTAGGACAGAATATATACATTACATATCTTTATGTATGTGTATGTTAAGTATGTGTATATGTTATACATCTTTATAATACGGAAGTAAAATAAAGAGCTCAGTGTGTGGACAGTAGAAAGGCTAGAGGAAGGGAAGGGAGAAGTGTCTTCAAGTCATAAAGGTGAATTCAAGAGAAGATGTCTATATTTGATGGAAATAGAAATAAGGTTTATGTACTGCATTAAGTTTTTGAAGTACATGGTATAATTATTTATTTTTATTTTTTGTTAGTTTTTTTTTTTTTTTTAATATAGAGAATGCATGAGCTGGTGGTGGGGAGAGGGGCAGAAGGAGAGGGAGAGAGAGAGAATCTTAAGCAGGCTCCATGCCCAGCACGTGGAGCCTGATGCAGGCCTCTATCTCATGACCCTGAAATCATGACCTGAGCTAAAATCAAAAGTTGGATGCTTAACTGACTAAGCCACCCACTATAGTTATTAACTGTAGTGAACAACTATGTTGAGAAAAGGAAATTGGCGATCATTTGAGTGACTAAGAATGTAAGAATGTATGAGAATCCCCATTTGTCATAAGTAGAAGTAGATTATATAATATCTAAAATGTGTAATCAATGATCTTAATAAAACATAATTTAGAGATGTGGAGGGCCCAATTCCAATACTTAGAGGGGAGAGGTTTTCTATCACCACTAAGCAATTGGATACCCTACTGCTGTCAGATAATTCAAATCAATTCTGACACTGTCTACACAGAGACAGTATCAGATTCCACAGGTTAAGGATTCAGTCCTATAAGACTCCCCTACCCCCATCAGATGCCCATCACAAGCTTAGGTTGTCACCTGTGCTTCTGACCTACTGGCTATAGACTAGAGGTTCCAATGACTCCCTCCTGCTCAGGATGCCAACCACAAACTCAGGTTATTACCCGTACTTCTGACCTAATGACTATAGATCAGAAGTGCCTATGATTCTCTTCTTCGGTTTGATTAATTTGCTAGAGACTCACAGAACTCAGAGAAACAGTGTACTTACTAGATTACTATTTTATTATAAAAGGACATAACTCAGAACAACCAGAAGAGACAGATGAAGAGAGCAAGACCTCTCTGGGCATGCCATACTCCCAGAACCTCCATGTGTTCACCAACCCAGAAGCTCTCTGAATCCTCTCTTATTTTGCTTATTTATGGAGGCTTAATTTATTACATAAGCAGAACTGATTAGCTCACTGGCAGTTGGTGATTAATTCAAACTCCAACCTCTTTTCCCTCCCCGAAAGTCAGGGGGTTAGGACTGAAATTTCCAACTCTTGAAGCACATGGTTGACTTCACTTGCAACTAGCTTCATCCTTAGGTGCTTTCCAAAAGCCATTTAATTAACATAACAAAAGACGCATCTATAGTTCGGTATACTTAGGAAATTCCAAGGGTTTTAGGAGCTCTGTGCAAGTAACATAAATGAAGACCAAATATATTTCTTATCATAAATCACAAAAACAAAGGAGGTAGCTACCAGAAGAAGTAATAACAACACAGAAATAAAAGGGTTAAAATTTGATCCCTTTTTAGAAGGGAACAGAGAATGCAAAAAAAAAAAAAAAAAAGGCTTGTTTTTATTATGAACCCTTCTTTATTATTAAATATTTTTAACGATGCACATATTTTATTTTGATTATTAAAAGCTATTTATATAGTTGCTTGCCAACCATTCTTGCACATAAATAGCACAAAGGGTAAAATTTATTTGGTAGGCAGTTTAATAATAACTACTTGAATTAAAATACATATACTCTTTGACCCAGCAATTCCACTAACAAAACTTCATCATACAGATATTTTTGCATGAAAGCACAAAGATATAAGTACAAATATTCACTGTAGTGTTGCAATAAAGGACTTAAATATCCTTCAATAGAAACTCATTACGTGATTTTGCCACATCCATGCATTGGATTATTCTATTTTATTTTATTCTCTCTGTGCTGCTTTGGAGTATTTCAAGATTTATTGTTATTACATTAAATGAGAAAAAGATGCAGAACATCATTACAGTATGGTTTAATGTACATAAAATAAGTTTATTATGAATATACATATGTATATAACAGCGCTTACTTGCAAAAACATTTTTTGGGTGAAGGAAACTGAGAAGTAATTATTAATTGAGAAGTAATTGCTAACTGTAATTCAGAGAATGACACTGTGGCAAGAATGGTAAGGTAGAGTAACTTTTTAGGAGGGGGGGATGATTCCCTCTTCAGTGTCCCATTACTACCCTGAAAATGAATTGTTTTCTATTATAAAATAGTTAAAAACAACTTTAGAATAACCCATTCATCCTTGTATTTTTGGGCTGTGTAACTCAATTCTTTGTATACAGCAAGTGCTCAATAATGTCTGATTATATGAATTCCAAATGAAACATGCCAGCAGAGAGAAAGAGCCACATGGCCCAAATGGAGTCTTCTACACTTAGACTGAAGACTCAGCAGCGATTTCCTGTTTGAAATATCCTCTCATCTGGGTAGTAGTTAACCAACATAAATTGCCTTAAGAACTAATTGGAAGGATGGCCAAAGTCCTTGTTAGAGAACACGTCTGTGAATTCCATTGTAATTAGGTTTAATGAGGCTATTACCTCCCTGTGTCCACAATATCATATTATTGGTCAAAGGACACCAAGGCTCATGTAGTTCTGCTCAATTTGAATCAAGATTACTCTTTTCTAGGCAGAAATTTCACTGAGGTCAGAAACATAATGGGGAAAGACATAAAGGTAGGGAAGAGTCATGTTTTTCCCCCAACCTTTTTTTTTTTTACAGCCAAATACCCATCTGTGGCCATTGCTGTCTACATTCCTCATGAAATGAGGTCAGTTCATCACTCTTACCTATTAAAAGCCTGGGTTACAATGTAACTCTTAAGCCCAATACCTTCACCAATTTCAGAGACAAAAATGAAGTACTTGTTTCAACTATAAATGCAGTAAGGTAGTAGTTAAGAGTATAAGCTTTTCTCAGTTTGATGACCTGGTTTTGAATGTTAGGTCCATCAGTTATCAGCTGAACAATTTCAGGAGGATATTTAACCTCTCAGAGGCTTCATTTACTCATTTATGGAATGTTGAAAATAATGTCCAAGCCAATAGAGCTGTGGTAACAAATACAATTTTTAGAAATGTGTCTGCACAGAGCTTTAAAACAGTAGTTATATATAAACTGCAACCAGACACAAAAAGGGAGTACCTTTTCTCAGTAGGAGAATACACACTCAAAGCTTCTCCTGGGCAAGTGATATTTTCAGCATTAAAAAAAAGGGGGGGTTGGCAGGATGATCTTTCTTAAAAGAGTCATCATATATTCAGGACAGAGGTTAACTGTCCAATAATAACTTGGAAATAGAGAAATAATAAGCTTGGAAAAGATACTGAAGATTATAAAAGGACTCCTTAGGCTTGGTGTACCATATCCTTTTCCATGTGTCAGGTAAGTGTACACATTACCCTGAAAATCCATAAATGCAGAAAATGTACATAAAACTGTCAAGCAAGACAGAAGAAAAAAAAAATAAGTGACCAAAACTTGGGAAGCTTGCCTCCAAAGCATCAACCATGTGATTTCATACCTTGATTCCAAATAGAACATAAAAACTTTCTGTCTCGATTATTATATTGCCTGATTAACAATCATTAATTCAACTAATGTTTACTGAGCACTTACACTTTGCTAAATCCTCAATCAAAAAAAAAAAAACAAAAACAAAAACAAAACCCAAAACCCAAAACCCAAAACTCAAAAAACAAACCATAAATGATGCTTGATACTTATCATGCAGCTCTCAGTTTACAGGGAGGAAGAAACAATGAACATGTAAACGCAGAAATAAATCTACAAAGATTAATTCTAATACATGGCACGAGCTCAAAACTCAGAGCTCAGTTTCAGAGAGAATGACAGCTGTGGTGGGGGGCAATGTTAATTATATAGAGAAGATTTTATATAAAGCTACCTAGCACCCAGGTCAATTTATTCTCTCTATATTCAATATGAATTAGAAATGCCTTAAATTCTCAAAATTTACATAAGCCATGTAGTTTCATAATCGTTCATCTTCATAAAAAAAATGAGTACTTTTCAAATTCTTATTTTTTTTATTACTGCTAAATTGAAATTCAGTGCACCAAGAACCCTCAGCTTTATCTCATTGTATACGATTGAAGTTCCATCTGTCACTTTAGAGTGTCATTGATTTCATTTAAATCCGCATATAATGACTAGATGCCAAAATCTTCTTTCAGCTGACTAATAATGCTTAAAAATTAAAGGAAAATGTTAGAAGTAATTATTTGAAACGGCTAATTTATTTATGGTTTTCCAAGAGATTTTGCTGTTTTGATCCTTTACTGGAAGGCAAGCAAGGAAACAAGAATAAAACATAGGTCTGGGGAATTGATACTGACAAATCTAATTGCTGATCGAAACCCCCTACCAATGTATAAGATGGCAACTTGCAGCTGTTTGTAGAATCTCTCAGCTGGTCCATTACTTGCTAGTAAATCAAGCTCTAAATTACTGATTTTCTTTGCCAAGATCTTTATTATCGCCACCCCATCTTTTAAAAAAGACATTTAAAAGGAGCAAAAAAATGAAGACTAAATGAAAGGCCATGAAGCCATTGGATTATAACTTTGATCCCCTCCTACAAACAAGTAGTTCTATTTGTGCTGGAAAGCTAAATGAATCATTTGAATATGTACTAAATAATTACTGTTCCCACCTCCTCCCTCCTTCCTCTGTCATCTTTTGTTAATTTGAAGAACTTAATCTCTTTTATTTTCTTGTTTTGGACACACATTCTTTTCTCCACCAAAAATTTGAGGTAATATTAGGCAGAATGGGTTTCTCTCTCTTAATTATGCATCACCCTTCCTTCAATAAAGGCCACAGACATGGTTGTTTTCTTGCCTGTTGCTTTGTGGTTGTCTGTGATTCATGGGTTGGCAGTTTTGATTGTACATTTTCCTGATGATTTCTGTCCAAGTCTGTCATTTTCATTCAACTCAGAGTTGAAGCTTTGGAGGAGTAAATAGTTTTGTTACCAGAAGAATCTTGAAGGGTTTTGAAAGACTTCTTCTAAAGTAGTCAAATCCATTTTAGTATTCAATTGCTCTAACTTTCAAGGTTAAAGCCTCATTTCTCACAGGCATGACTTTAAATGCCACAACAGAACACTGTGGGTCTGAGAAGTAGCAAGTGCCTGATGATGCTTTTTGATTTTAGCCTTGGTTGGTTTCTATATGGTGCTCTGCAATTATCATCAAGTATATAAAAAGAAACCAAAATAAGCTTCCCAGAGCAACAAAAAAATTAAACATTATTTTTAATAAACCATACAGCTACTGACACTTTCCATCTCTACAATATTAATAATATACAAGTGGATTCAACTTTCTGGAAGCTCAACTTAGTCATATAAATGAGATGAACATTTTTTTTCAATTTATATCCCATGCAGCCTCAAAATTATTCTTTTATCATTGTTATGATGTGTGTTTTATTTTATAATCCAACTATACCCAAGAGACAGTTAAGTAAGATGGTATAGAAGACATCCATGTCTATTATTTTACAATTGTTATGACTGTCTGAAGTTCTTCCATCATAAAACACCTATTAAGGTAAATACTTTAAAAAAATAAATTACAGATCTTCTTTGTTTTATATATTGCTTTTTTACTTCAGTTTTCTGTAGATTTTGTAAACATTGTATATGCATATAAAGTAGTACTTTTACTTAGGCTGTATTTTATTATTTTAGATTACTTTAAAATTTTGAATAATAACTCATATAAAAACCAAAGCACTATAAAAGGGATACAAAATAAGTCTTTTTCTGATCTTTGTCTTGTTCTATCTCACCAACTTCCTATGTAATTACTCCCATTTTTAATTTGTGTATTTTCCCAGTGTTTCCTTTTGCAAATTCTAAGAAATACTAGTATATATTCTTTTCCCTTCTTTGTAGTATACTGTCCTAATGCTTTTTTTTTTTTTCATTTAAGAGTATATTCTTGAGATCATTGAATATCAGGACAGAGAGTTTTCTCATTTTTAAAAATGCTGCACAGTATTTTGATGTGGAGTTGTACCTTAAATTTTAGTTTGCTGCAAAGAAAACAATGCCACATGGTCAACTTTATACATTTGTTATTTTGTACAGTTCAGGTATATTTACAGGATAGATTCCCAAAAGTGAGATTGCAGAATCAAAGGAGAGTGCATTTGTAATTTCAACAGATGCTGCCAATGTTTTCTGCATAGGAGTTGCTTCAGCTTCACATTCTTTTTTTTTTTTTTTTAAATTCAATTAGCCAACTTATAGTACATAATTAGACCCAGTTCAACAATTCATCAGTTGTGTATAACACCCAATGCTGACCACATCACCTGCTCTCCTTAATGCTCATCACCCAATTACCCCATCCCCCTACCCACCTCCCCTCCAGCAACCCTCAGTTTATTTCCTATAGTTGAGAGTCTTTCATGGTTTTTCTCCTTCTCTAATGACTTCCCATTCTGTTTTCCCTCTCTTCCCCTATGGTCTTCTGCCATGTTTCTTATATTCCACAACTAACTGAAACCATATGATAATTGTCTTTCTCTGACTGACTTATTTCACTCAGCATAATACCCTCCCAAGCCCATCATTGTTGATGCAAATGGTGGGTATTCATCCTTTCTGATGGCTGAGCAATATTCCACTGTATATATGAACCACATCTTTATCCATTCATCTGTTGAAGGGCATCTTGGCTCCTTCCACAGTTTGGTTATAGTGGACATTGCTGCTATGAACATTGGGGTGCATGTGCCCCTTCTTTTCACTACATCTGTATCTGTGGGGTAAATATCTAGTAGTGCAATTGCTAGGTGTAGAGTAGCTTTATTTTTAACTTCTTGAGGAAACTCCATACCATTTTCCAGATTGGCAATACCAAGCAGAAGAAGAGAAATTATAAAGATTAGAGCAGAAATCAATGAAATAGAAACCAGAAGTACAGTAGAACAGATTTACAAAACTAGAAGCTGGTTCTTTGAAAGAATTAATAAGAT
Organism: Ursus maritimus; assembly: GCF_017311325.1. Classification (NCBI taxonomy): domain Eukaryota; kingdom Metazoa; phylum Chordata; class Mammalia; order Carnivora; family Ursidae; genus Ursus; species Ursus maritimus. Next base: position 65,914,161 of record NW_024426774.1, read on the forward strand.
CAATAAACCCCCAGCCAGACATATCAAAAAGAAAACAGAAAGGACCCAAATTAATAAAACCATGAATGAGAAAGGAGAAATCACAACCAACACCAAGGAAATACAATTTTAAGAACACATTATGAACAACTACATGCCAACAAGTTAGGCAATCTGAAAGAAATGGATGCATTCCTGGAAATTTATAAACTACCAAAATTGAATCAGGAAGAAACAGAAAACCTGAACAGACCCATAACCATCAAGGAAATTGAAGCAGTAATCAAAAATCTCCCAACACACAAGAATCCATGGCCAGATGGCTTCCCAGGAGAATTCTGCCAAACATTTAAAGAAGAACTAATACCTATTCTTTGGAAGCTATTTCAAAAAATAGAAATGGAAGGAAAAATCCCAAACTTGTTCTATGAGGCCAGCATTACCTGATCCCAAAACCAGACAAAGACCCCATCAAAAAGGAGAATTACAGACCAATATCCCTGATGAACATGAATGCAAACATTCTCACCAAGACACTAGCCAACAGGATCCAACAGTACATTAAAAGGATTATTCACCATGACCAAGTGGGATTTATTCCTGGGCTGCAATGGTGGTTCAATATTGACAAATGAATCAGTCTGATACATCACATTAATAAAAGAAAGGACAAGAACCATATGATACTCTCAATAGATGCAGAAAAAGCATTTGAGAAAATACAGCATCCTTTCTTGATTAAAACTCTTCACAGTGTAGGCATAGAGGGAACATACCTCAATACCATAAAAGCCATATATGAAAGCCCATAGCAAATATCATTCTCAATGGGGAAAAACTGAGAGCTTTTCCCCTAAGATCAGGAACATGACAGGGATGCCCACTCTCACCACTGTTGTTCAACACAGTATTAGAAGTCCTAGCCTCAGCCATCAGACAACAAAAAGAAATTGAAGGCATCAAAAATCCACAAAGAAGAAGTCAAACCCTCATTCTTGCAGATGACATGATACTCTATGTGAAAAACTCACAGGCTCCACCCAAAAATTGCTAGAACTCATACAGGAATTCAGCAAAGTCACAGGATATAAAATTGATGCACAGAAATCAGGTGCATTTCTATACATTAACAATGAGACAGAAGAATAAGAAATTAAGGAATCGATCCCATTTACAATTACACCAAAAACCATAAGATACTTAGGAATAAACCTAAGCAAAGAGGTAAAGAATCTGTACTCCAAAAACTAGAGGACACTTATGAAAGAAATTGAGGAAGACACAAAGAAATGGGAAAACATTCCATGGTCATGGATTGGTAGAATAAATATTGTTAAAATGTCTATGCTACCCAGAGCGATCTACACATTCAATGCAATCCCTATCAAAATACCATCAACATTTTTCAAAAAACTGGAACAAGTAATCCTAAAATTTGTATGGAACCAGAAAAGACCCTGAATAGCCAGATTATTGTTCAAAAAGAAAACCAAAGCTGGTTGCATCACAGTGCCAGACTTCAAGCTCTATTACAAAGCTGTAATCATCAAGACAGTATGGTACTGGCACAAAAACAGACACATAGACCAATGAAGCAGAATAGAGAACTCAGAAATGGACCCTCAACTCTATAGCGAACTAATCTTTGACAAAGCAGGAAAGACTATCCAATGGAAAAAGGACACTCTCTTCAATAAATGGTGCTGGGAAAACTGGACAGCCACATGTAGAAGAATGAAACCAGACCATTTTTTTTTTTTTACACCATACAAAAGGATAAACTCAAAATGGATGAAAGACCTAAATGTGAGACAGGAATCTATCAAAATCCTAGAGGAGAACACAGGCAACAACCTCTTCGACCTCAGCTGCAGCAACTTCTCACTAGACATGTCTCCAAAGGCAAGGGAAGCAAAAGCTATTGGAACTTCATCAAGATTAAAAAGCTTCTGCATAGCAAAGGAAATAGTTAAAAAAACTAAAAGGCAACCTACGAAATGGTCAGAAGATATCTGCAAATGACATATCAGATAAAGGGCTAGTATCCAAGATCTATAAGAACTTATGACACTCAACACCCAAATCCAAAAAATCCAGTCAAGAAATGGGCAGAAGACATGAACAGACATTTCTCCAAAGAAGACATCCAAATGGCCAACAGACACATGAAAAAATGCTCAACATCACTCAGCATCAGGGAAATACAAATCAAAACCAAAATGAGATACCACTTCACACCAGTCAGAATGGCTAAAATTAACAAGTCAGGAAATGATAGATGTTGGTGAGGATGCAGAGAAAAGGGAACCCTCTTACACTGTTGGTGGGAATGCAAGCTCATCTTCACATTCTTGACAGCACTTAATGAGAGCACCTTTCTTCCATTGTCCTATCAACAGACTGTGTGGTCAACCTTTTGGATTTCTGCATTTCTCTTATTTGGAGTCAAGTTAAACATCTTTTCATCTGCTGAAGGGCCATTTGCATCTTTTTCTGTGAACTAGGTCTACTATGTTTAGTTATTGAATGAGCTACTGGTCTTTTTCTCACTGAATTCCCAAAAATCTGTATATATATGGATATAAATTTTTTTGACATGAACATTTTCCAAAGTTTCAAAGTTTCTTATTTTGACTGTAGTGATAGTTTTTGCCATGCAGATGTGTTTTTTAGGGTTGATTTTTGTCAGCCTACAATTCATTATTATTATGGTTTTTAGGTTTGGGATCATAACTAGAACATCTTTCCC
>NW_024426774.1:65916897-66007541 GCF_017311325.1 Ursus maritimus
ACTGCAAATTTCACTCATTTTCCTCAAGCACATGCATGGTTTTATTTTTTACATGTAAATTTTTTGTTAATTTAGAGTTTATACATGTCTTGAGATAGAAATCTAAATTCTCTACCCAGTTGACTCCAAATCATTTATTCACAAGTCCATAACTCCACTAATTTGAGATATTTCCTTTCTTATATACAAAATTTCCATTGCATTTGGATTATTCAAAGTCGTGCTCTTCTATTCCTTTGATTTACATATGTATTCGTGCATCTGTACCATATTTTTAAAATTATTGTGACATTTTTCAGCATTTTCTTGAATATTCTTGCTTGCTTTTTTTTTCCATAAGTACTTTAGGATTTGCACAATAATTTCAGAAGCCTTTTGTTTGTATCTAATTATTAAAACATTGCTATTTATATTGTGGATTTCTTATTTTTCTAGAGTCAGTCTTTTTTTTTCTTGCATGCTTTTCAACATTTCAAAATTTGGTGACTAAGACACTAATATCTCATAGCTGTGTTTTTAAAAATGACTTTATTCTGTCCTTCTGATCATGTGACTTGGCAGCTAAAAATCTTTGTAACTCTCTGTAGTATTTGGAGTTCAAATTATCTAACCTGTCACATAAAAACCTCCAAAGTTCTTCAGCCTCTTCACACACTGTGTACCTCCTCTCTAGGCAAAGGAATTTATTTGCAATTTTAAAACAGTTTGTTATTTCTTAGAACAGGATGTTGGCTAGCGCTTCCTTAGCCCGTTACTCTTCAAGAGACTGTCTCTAGCCTTTTGGAGTACTCGGCCAAGGCGTGAGCTCATCTGGAAAGGTTTCCTGGAGAGGTAAGGAAACCTCTCACTGTCTAAGTACTCCTCATTTGTGTTCCCTCAGCTTCTGGATTATACCTCTCATATAGGTCTCATCAAACTTTGATGCAAATGATTATTTTACAGGCTTCACCATGTTTCTCAAGTGTACAATTTTGTTTTAACGTATGCACATTCCCATGAGTCTAGTGTAGTAAATGCCCAAATAATCACTAAACCCCTATTGAATTAATTAGCTAATACAATATAATGCTCAGATGTCAAAGTCACACCCAAAATTTCACAGTGTTGATGGTAGACTTGAGACAGACCCAAGATCCTTGGCAGAGAGCTTAATTTCTTTCCATTATAACACAATCAAATGTTTGTGCAAATTTGCCATGAAGTGTGGATGGCTACCTGGAAGTAAGTGCCAACACATGGTATAAACAGCAACCACAGGTTACATCTAAGGATTTATAGAGTGGTATTAGTTTTAAAGCCATTTTCCACACAGATGATTATTATTTGCTAGATATTATGGATGGATTATAAAGGGTTAGCCATATATAATTTAAGGCCATGTGGTAATAATGCCTAAATATATATAACTAAAGATTAAATCACCTCCTGAGAAGTATAAATTCCTTTTAGCAAGCCAAAAAAAGTACTTCTAACAGTAAATTCAAGAAGGGGTTACAGTGTTTGTGTAATCTTAGTAGGGAAAGGCTAAGTATGTCATAAAGCATAAAGGAGACATGATAGATTTGACTGCATGAAATAAAATTTTTGTATATCAATAATAATCTTCCCCAAAATCTAGAAGGAAAATCCTTTAAAATATGACAAAAGGTCAATGTATTTACATAACTAACTCCTATCAACATAAAAATTATTTTAAAATTGGTATTAATAAAATAACAGGCACAGGACATTCCCAGATAATTTATAAATGACTAAATTTCACCAATAATCAACATTACGTCAGGCAGTGTTTCAGGGCTGGACAAATCAGGCTTTGTGTCAAGGCTGGATTAAAGAATTTGGGGTTTAACTTTCTTGTCCCAGCTTGGTAGTGACGATCTGAGTCAGTTAGCAAAGGTCAGGAAATGAGTGAACATCAGTGTGTGGATCCTGATGAAAATCCGTTATGTCTGACATAGCAAAGTTGAGAGGCAAGGGTGGCCCAACCTTTCCTGAGTCACTTGTCCCACTGAGGTGTTCTTTGATGCCCACCACAATGGATGACTGCTACACTTGTATGCATGCCAGAAACTGCCATGGTGAAGTACAGCAGGTAAAATGTGTGGTTGATTGCCTGCAGGTGTCTGACTGTGGGATGTCTTCAAAATTCATTGAAAATCAAGGCATGTTGAGCCTTGACTGTAAGTCACTTTGCCACCTCAATCTATTTTTAGATCTATAATGGTAAGAGTAAAAACAAAATTAAAATTTGTTTTTTTTTTTTTTGTTATATCTGTGAGTCGAGAAAATGGGGTCAGGGAGAGGGAAGAAAATCATTGTTTTAAGAGATGTTGGAGTAGAATTCAGAAGCTGTGGGCCAGATGTCACCTCTTGTATAAACACGATATTGGGTGAATCTCACAAGTGGCCTGGGTTTCATTTGCCTTTTAAGTAAATGATGGATTATGTAATCTCTAATGTCTCTTTCAATTTCCGAATCTTATAACATATAATTTAATTTGTGGCTGTATTAATCAACCTTTTAATAAAATGTATTCATGGCTACATTGTGCTCACATCCTTTCTCAATGACTCCAATCTTAAAGAAGATAATTTCCCAAACTCTAATTTTAGCAACATTTTATTGGTAACATCTGTAATGAACAAGTACAATTTGTTCATTTATTAAATTTTTATCCTGTGCAATAAGGCAGCACTGACCTTCAAATTCTTAACTCTGAAAAGAAAAAGTTGTGGAGTTGATAATGATACTAGAGGTTGAATAAACAGAATTAAAAGAATAATAGTTGTCAGGGGCTGGGGGTGGAGGAAATGGGGAGATGTTGGTCAAAGGATATAAACTTTCATTTATAAGAAGAATAAGTTCTGGAGATCTAACATACAGCATGGTGATTATAGTTAACAATTCTGTATTGTACAGTTGAAATTTCCTAAGTTCTCACCACACACACACACACACACACACACAAATAATTATGTGAAGTGATGTCAGTGTTAATTAACTTGATTGTGGTAACTATTTCACAATACATGCATATATATTAAATCATTATGTTCTGTACCTTAAAAAATCATGTTGTACAAGCTAAATTTATACAATTTCTATTCATCAATCATACCTCAATAAATTTGAAAAAAAGAGAAAACCCAAGACCTGAAGGCACTGTTTTGATTTCAGTTTTATGATCCTATCAGCTTTTAAATCACCAGAGTCATATCTCTTAAAAAATTGAAGCAAAATAAATTAATCCTTGTATCATTTATATTATCATGTAGAAGAAGTAAAAGTGTAGAGCAAAGGACACAAAAATACAGTCTGTCTTATACTCTCTAAGATTTGATAAAGCACAGAAACCAAGGGGAAAGATATGAGGGGCCAATAATGAGTTCATTTGGCTCAAATGCCATCTTGACCACAGCCAGAAATCTTCTGTTTTACTCTGTTATAACCTATTTGTCTTCTAATGTCTGATGTAGAATGATAAGAAGTGATAACCTCTTCCTGGAGGGACTGCCAACTGAAAAATAAAATTACTTCTCTACCTAAGTCTAGATTTCTCTCAAATTCCTGGCCCTGCAACATCATCATATGAATCAGAAAGTCTTGAAATCAGATAGCAGTTCTAGTGTTTGTCAGACAAATAATCTAAAACAAGTTCTACGAAATTGGAGTAATCCCACTACATAGGTTTGCTGAGTCAATACATAATATGTTGTTGCAGGCAAAAATGCCTAGCATTCAGTATTTCCTCAGAAATTTTAGTTCTTTTCCTTTCTTTATCAATTCCATGATATAATTAGATGATGACAGATGGATAGATAGACAGACAAACAGATAAGATAATCTTACTCTAAAGGCCTGGCAGAAATCAAAGCAGCTGTTTCTTGTACTAATTCTTGTAAGAGGTCTTGCAAAAATCTTAACTGTTTTCAAGCTATATAACTATACATCTTTAAAATGCAGTTTACACAGATCATGATTTTTTTTTCCTCTCTGGATCCCCCAAGCATTTTCCAATGAAATAAAAGGTGGAGTACAAATGATTATGACAGATTGGATTATAAATAAAAACACTGGGAATAATAGGGGGAGTTAAATTGTTATTTAAATATAACCTGGCCCTTACACATTGTTTGTAGAAGAATACTGAAGGTCTCAAGAGACTAGTAATCCCATGGCTCCCCAGCTGAGAGTGATTTCAATAGGAGTGGGAGCTGGAGAGTCAGATAATCAGTTGCTGTTCAGCAATGTCCAGCACTGACAGCCCACATTTCCTTTTACTTTGTGCAGTTAAACTATTTGTAGGCAAGGCAGGCACTCATTGCTCCTGAGTCATCAGAAACACTACACAAGATATGTACTTGTGTACAACACTACACTCCCCATTTCCTCCACCCCCAGCCCCCAGCTCTCACCATGCGGTGCTAAAGATGGCAGAGACAGAGCACTTTATCTGGAGAATATGAAAGAGGTAGATGTGCCATTCAGTATATCAGTTTCAAGAATTTTCTGGGGCTCTCATCGCTTTGGGCTATTTTAAATGTTTGATATGTGAGAAGAGGTACAAGGAGGTCAAGATTTCTTCTACCTCATGTAACAAAGCTAGTGTTCTCTGGGATGAGTGCTCTGTTTAGAAATGTTGAGGTGAGATGCTTCCTTTGTGATACTGTTAGCCTCCCTGTCACTTCTGCTTAACACCTCTCTTGGCCTGGCTGCCTTAGAGCTAAACAAGTGAGAAGAAATCATGACTTGTTTATACCATGAGGGTGTAGATATATATGGGATATGCCATTTTGTACACTCCAGATAACTTGAAGTTCCTTTCTGACAATGGATTTCTGTTGTAATTCATCATTGCCTCTTTGCTTTATATTCCTAATAAAATGGATTTGGGTTTCAAAACTCAGAAAAGCTTCTGAGAGTGCAGATGGTGAATCACTATGGTTTTCTAACCAATGGACTTGAAAAACCTGGAGGGCAGTCCTGGAAAGATATTGGCTCATGGACTACAGCAGCAGAAAGTATTTCTTACATTTTCTATGCTTCATTGATATGAATTAGTGGTAGGTTTGGGGCCACATTCTAGGTGGGTAACATAGATTTTATTTCAATGTAGAAAGTGTAGTCTGAACCTTGCCTTGGTTTAGCAAATGCGTGTAAGCAACCACAGTTAAGTTAATTAAACTTCTGTCTTTGGTTTCTTCAATACAAATTAAGGATAATGATATCTGATTCATGTTTTAAAGTGAGGTTCAAATAAGATACAGAAAAGACAATGTTTTTAGAAATTGGAATTCAAGTTGGAACTCAAGAAATCTATGTGCTCCAGACAAGGTAGCCCATCCCCAGCCTCCCTATCACCATCACCAAGAAGAAAAACAGGGTGCCAGAACTCTGTCATCCTGCCAAGATTCTATTCTCTTTGCCGACCCTCCAAAACTCATAGGTTTGCCATCATTGTCTGCATTGAGACCATCAAGACTAATCAGTTTATGTCCTTTATCCCCATTTAGATCAATCTCCTTAAAAATCTCAAGCATCTAAGGTTAAATTTCATGCCTAGATTCTAGTCCCTATAAAGTTTGAAGGAGCAACATTTCGCCCCTACCTTTTCCCATTTTCTCTGCATCCTCTATCACCCTTGCTGCTTTATTTTTCTCCAGAGCAAATACTACCATATGATTTACTATATATAGTTTTTGTTTTTCTGTTTCCCACTAAAATCTAAGCTCCAGGGGGTGCCTGGGTGGCTCAGTTGGTTAAGCATCTGCCTTTGACTCAGGTCATGATCCCGGGGTCCTGGGATGGAGCCCCGTGTTGTGCTCTCTGCTCAGTGGGGAGCCTGCTTCTCCCTCTTCTTCTCCCTTTGCTGGTCTCCCTGCTTGTGCTCACTCTCCCTCTCTGCCAAATAAATAAAATCTTAAAAAAATAAAATAAAATGTAAGCTCCATGAAAAGGAGCTTTGGGCTGTCTTGCACTGTTTCCCAAGCACACTGAATATAACTTGGCATAGAGTAGATAATTAATAAATATATTTTTATTAAATGTATGAATGGGATTACTAAAACTGTGATATTAATATGTATTTAGCAAGTATTTATGAGCACTTAATATACTATATATAACTTACCAAATGATATTAAAAGTTATATATAATGTCTAAAATATATATCCCAACATAACAAATAAGCTAATATTTGTCTTTCCAATAAATCAGGGATCTACAATATTAATTATAAATTCTGAATGTCAGAGAGTCTACTGTTTTCAGGTCCTATGAAGTATAAAACAAACCCCTATATTCAAGTACTTCAAAGTACTGTTTAGCAAATAAGGCTTGTACATAGATAACTAAAATGCAAAATAGTTAGGAAATGTGATCCAAAGAAAGCTATGGATAAAATTATTCGACTCTTAAGAGGAGGCTATTAAGGTAATTATGATTTGGCGGTCAAAAATGCTACAGCAGTAGGCAATAAACATTCGTTCTCTTAGTGTGTTATGATTGAATAATTTAATATTTAGTATTATATTTTAAGCCTCATGGTCTTAGGTAGTTTCAAACTAATAGAATCCAGAAAATTATCCTTCGTGATGGTTTACATCAGTGCCTCTAAAACTTCAAATGTGCGTTTGTATCAACAGAAGATTATGTTAAAAATTCAGATTCTTATTCAGTAGGTCTAGGGTAAGACTTGAAACTCTACAGTTTTAATGAACTCTCAGGTGGTGCTGGGAAAGCTCGCCAGACCATAGACCAGACTCTGAGCAGCAAGGACCTAAACAGCATCATAGTTATTAAGGAATGATTATTATAACAACTGGATTTTTAAAATAATAAATCATAGAAAAAGTTTATTATAAAATAAAAATACTTTATTTTATAATTTGAGCATTGACACCTAAAACATGCTTCACTATGTTTTCATTAGTATTGCAATCAAGTAACAGTTTCATTGTGCTATTCAAAAAACTCTGATTTAGGATGAGCACATGGTAAGATTATAAATCTTGCCTGCTATGGTGTTTCCTTATATATTTGTTATCTCGAAATAATGCTTGGTAAATACCCACAGGGTTCCCTAGTAGCACCAGCTACTGTATAAAAGAGAATAGCCAACAAGCCCCTGCCCAAGATATTCAGGGGTAAAACCTGACAATATTTTTATATGACCTGATGGTCATTTTGAACAACTTTAAGAGCCTATTAAGGACTTAGAAAAATTTTCAAAGCTGAATTCTTTGTGAAGCTTCACTTTCAATTTGATCTTTTACCAAATTCCTGCTAGTGAAGTTACTGAAGACTGAAAGTATTCAAAATTTGAAAGAGAAGATACAATTGCTCTTCTCAGTGTTAGAATAAATAAATGCAAATGCAAATAAAGAATGGTATTTTATTCTGTTTACAATAGATATTGTGCATCCAGAACAGAAACAAATAGTCAATGCAGCTATGGTTTTGGACAATTAACTGTCTCTCCCACAAACCCACATTTTTGACAGAAGTCTCAAGTGCACACTTGGTTACGATATAATATGAAACATGCTATAAAATTGAAAAAAAAATACCAATTCTTATGGGAGCAACTTACTATGTCTGAGGTCTGGAAAAGAAATCCCAGAAAATTTCATACATACATATGTACACACACACACACACACACGACCCGTTTAGTTACTGGATCTGTGTGGTACATATTAGTGTTGTCTATAAACAACCAAAACTTGTAGATGGTAATGTACTCGTAATATAAGATAATGATGAAAATTGTTAATACATATGTGAATCAATAGCTCTACTTACATGACATAGTTTTGTGTGTGTCTTGTCAGAGTGTTAATATCTTTTTCATTAGGATTCTGGGAGAGATTTGTTGGGAACATGGCCTTGCCTTCCTTATTTTTATAGAATCCTAAGATATGAAAAGTAGCAAAATATATCACCCCAAAATATACCACTTTGGCATAGGATTATTTTGAGCTAAATACATTACAAAACAGCATTATAAAAACAGATTGAAACTCTCATGTGAAAGATGCCCTCCCTTTTTTAGGAGAAAAGAAGCATTCCTTGATGGAGAGTCAAAGCCAAGAGAATTCTGTACAAGCAGACCTTGTTAAAATAATAATTCTTTTGCCTCCCTATATAGTTTAGTTACATTTTCACCCTTGTCTCTCTGTATACAACTTAATATAATAGCATGTAAGTTTTGGCAGTTCTTTGGGTCTTTATTCCTTGTGAGGGTTCCCATATCACATGTAACTTGTACAAATGTGTATGTTTTCTCCTATTAATCTGTTTTATGTCAGTTTAATTTTCAGGCCCAGCCAACTCTCTATATAAAATAAAAAGCAATACTGGGATATAATTTACCACAGTGTCCTGTAACTTCTGAGGCATTTTTCTACCTGTCCTGGATTCAATATTATATAAACAAAATTAATATCAGGGTATGATTTTTCTGTGGGTTCCATTCTGTTTCTTAGCTGCAGACCATGAGATCATTTGGTGCAATGTGTTATCTCAAATATGTATGCTTTTAACTAAAAATAAGTCCACATAAGAGAACAAGAATTGTCCAACCCAACTAAATTCAACCATGAAAAGTGACACGACTGGTTATTTTGGTTTAATAGTGTTATGTTTATATAGAGAAGTGATCGCATTAATTTATGGATACCAAGGGAATGCTTCAATCACTCAATGGCAGTTAATAGCATGGGTAGCAGTTTAGCAAGATCTTGGAGAAGAGAGTAATATACACCAAATGCATGCCCTGATACCTTTCAGAGTTTCCGTAGATGTTACAAAGCTGATGAATGCAATGTCCTGTGAGAGTGCAAAAATCCTCATGACCCTATATCCATTAAACACAGGTTGCTACTGTTTCTTGTTTTGCTTTTCTTTCCAATTTGATGGAAATGTAGACTAAAACAGGAGAATTAGTAAGCTATTTTTGTTTTCTGTAATAAACCCAGGGTAGATTTGGGCCAGAAAATTGTTTCATGACATCATTTGGATGCAAGTTATTTGTATTTCAAACCCTACTTTTTGTTCATTGTTGAAAAGCTTTTGAATAGAGTATCTCTGCTAAATTCCAATGCAAAATTATATTCTTCCTCTTAAGCAACCACTGATACGTTCCTTGTTTAATGTGTAAAGAATCATGGGGTATAAGTCTAACATGATAAACTTGTCCAAACTCTTGCTATCAGGGGAGGATTGAAAAGTCGGTAAGTCATGTTAGGATTTGTCATATGAATAAAAAGAATGAGACTGAAGGGGGAAGGGGATAGGCAAAGTGACTTTGTTGAAAAAAAGTTGGGAAAGATAAAAGTATTTCCCAAAGTGACTTCTTACCAAAATCTGTGGTTTAAAATTTTTTGCAGAAACGTGTCTAAGTGGATCTGGCTGTGTGATTTTTAGCTCATTGCTGCTTTATAAATGCAAAGCAACTTGGATTTATTTTATTTTCTCATACAACGGGGATATTACTATTTCATTTTCTAGTCCCATATGCAAAATAATGACTTCTCTTGCATGCCTCAGTAATTTTTGAATTTAAATTAGGTCATGAAGGTAAGTGAGGAGGAAGAAAATGCTAACATTTTTCAATGATTATTACGTGAACTTCCAAGTTACTTCAAGAAAATCACAAATCTCTAAAATTAAAGGTAGACAGAGTCCAAAAAATGTATTTTTACCTATGTAAGCCAGATACACAATTATATTGGAAATAGTTGTCTCTGCAACACCAGTTTTTGTCATTCTTCTAGTGTTTGAATTCTATGTGATCTTGTAGAAGACCTGGTGAATTCTATGGTCCTATTTCATATCGTCTTGAGTATTGTGCTCAAGAACTGACGGAGTGTAATAAAATGAATTTCATAGCCGAATTCTGTCTACCTAGCAAAGTAGAAGAAAATAGCATTATCTCTAAACTACATAATTTTAATGGTGTAACCTCTTAACTGATAAACACAGGAAGAGGAATCTGGAGATATTGATTGCATTGATAAAAACTTAACATCCTAATTCCTGAATTGCAATTCTCTTGGTTCTTAGTTCTTTCTCTCCCTCCGTGTGTGTGTGTCTCTCTCTTTCTCTTTCTCTCTCTCTGTATTCTCTTTGCTTTTCTCTGTCTATCCTCTCTGCTTTTGCTATTCTATTGAGTAAAAACTACATAAGCACAGAGTTTGGCATAATTTACTTGACAACCACTTACATAACACTTACTATGTCCCACTATTCTAAATGTTTAAAAAATTAATTTATTTAAACCAGCATAATCCTCACAACAACTCTATGAAGTAGGGATGACTTTTTTTTTTTTAAAGATTTATTTGTTTATTTGAGAGAGAAAGAGCACAAGAGAGAGCATGAAGTGGAGAGAAGAGCAGGGGGAGAGAATCTTCAGGCAGACTCCCCACTGAGTATAGAGCCAGACATGGGGCTCAATCTCATGACCCAGGAGATCATGACCTGAGATGAAACCAAGAGGCAGATGCTCAACCCACTGAACCACCCATGTGTCCCTGAAGTAGTGATTATTATAATCGTCATTTTAGAAATGATGAAACTGAAGATCTAAGAAATTAAATCAAAGTCAATAAGGTAGTGAGAGATTAGGGATCCAATTCAGGTATATCAGCATTTAGGGCCACTGCTATTTTCAGTATGCAGTGAAACTTTTTAAATAAGCTGATAAGTATAAATAGGGTCATGAGTTATATTGTAGACAGTTCCCTAGGGGAATAATTCTAAGTCACTGTTTAAAATAAGCCAGTAATTCTACTATTGTTTGTTGATTTATTCTGTAGATCTAGAGTCTTGTTAAAGAAAATCCAACCCAACTTTATAACCATTATCAAGTATTGATTAATGTAAATTTCAGTAATAACTTATGTTTATTAAATCTTTACTACCAGCTTAATATCATTCTGCATTTTATCTGAGCTTCCTCCATTAATATTCATAACAATCCAATGGGGTAAGCACTATTGTTATCCCAATATTCCAAATTAGAAGGTCAGGCTCATAGAAGTATATAACTTCCTATATTCCATTGCTCCTTAATGGCTCTGTCATGGCTTGAATTGGACCTAATTTATTCCAGAGTCCAAATAATTAACTTCAGGACTTGTAATTTGTTTATTTATTTATTTTTTAAAGATTTTATTTATTTAACAGAGATAGCCAGCGAGAGAGGGAACACAAGCAGGGGGAGCAGGAGAGGAAGAAGCAGGCTCCTAGTGGAGGAGCCTGATGTGGGGCTCGATCCCAGAACGCTGGGATCACGCCCTGAGCCAAAGGCAGACGCTTAAAGACTGCACCACCCAGGCGCCCCAGGACTTGTAATTTGTGATAACACTTAGAAATGTAGTAAAACAGTTCATTACTGACTTCAGATTTTATTCTACATACCTAACATGAGATAACTGGGTATGCTTTCATGTCTTCCTAGCTAGGATTATAATCATGTTCAACTCTTGCTTTCTTCTGGTCACCTTATTTGTCCCAAGGTTTGCACATACCCAAGGGATATATTTAAATAGTGAAGATGACAGAGTAATTCCTAAAACCCTTTTATATTTCATGGTAATAATCTTGCCTTTTTCCTCCCTTGTATTCCTATATCCAGGACACTGCCTGACTTTCATTGACATAAGGTAATAATTTATTCCTGTTTACCTTAGGTGACTCTCGGCTGCAAAAGTCACGGATTTCCACCTTTTCTTCAAATCCTGTCTCTATCCCTGCTGCTCAGACCTTGCCTCTATCAGACTTTTCTTGTTCATCTGGACTTGCTTTTCAGCACCTTCTCTGTTGCCATCACAAGGGGACATGTAAACACTGGCATGGTAAACACTCAGTGGCTTTCTGAAAACTACCATTTATTTTTTATTCCTTAAATCACAGGTTTTGACATACTTGGTGATCAAAGTACGGCTGTTTCTAGTTTTACCTTTTTTTTTTGTATATGATATACAAAGCATCTTCCATGAATACTAGCACATAGTAGGCATTTGATAAAAAAATTTCTTCAGGATTGAGAGTGTTACTGAAACAGGGATGGAAGCTGGTGTCCTCATTTCTGTATCTAGTTCCATGTTTGGACATGGGGGAATCTCAGTAAATATAAATCTTATTAATTAATGAAATGATCTTTAAACTCTCGAAAGTTTCTTTTCTATGTTACTCTCCATTATTTATTTATTAATGCATTTCATACTTTTTTAAAAAAAGATTTTATTTTTAAGTAATCTCTACATTCAACGTGGGGCTCGAATTTACAACCCCTGAGATTAAGAGCTGCACACTCTACCGACTGAGCCAGGCAGTCACTCCAACGCATTTCATACTTCTTAGTAATCTAAATTGTTTTAGTCTCATCCTAGGGTGTTCCTATCATTAAAGGACTTCCAAGTCATTAGCAAAGATCTGTACTGATAGGGCTTTTCTTCTTTTATCTACCTTCAGAAACATAAAAAATATATAAATTGTATTTGGATTTGTTTTTCTAATGGCAACCAGAAATAACTGAAAAGTTTCTTTTAAATTAACAAAACAGGGGCACCTGGCTGCCTCAGTCAGTACAGCATTCAACTCCTGATTGCAGGGTCATGAGTTCGAGCCCCACATGTGGTATAGAGTTTACTTAAAATTAAAAAAAAAAAAATTAACAATACATATCAAGACAGTAAGAGCCGCACTTAAATTTTGGGGAGATACTTTACAGTTAGGTTGGAATATTTGCGCAGAAGCAAAATGTTACATTACTGTGTTTTCTCTAATAATGGAGTCACTTGTGTCTGTGAAGAGAATTTGCAAGATGAAGATATGGTGACTGAATTGACAAGAACTAAAGAACACACTCCAAATACAAACAAATGGGAAGAATTCTGGGCAGGAAATAGGAAGACCTGTGGTCTCAGTTTTACCACAAATTAGCAGTTTGCTATTGAAGTCATTTTACTCATTTCCACTTAAATATCATTTAAAAAAAGAAAAACAGTGAGAAGCCAGTGACACAAATTATTCTAAAAATGTATTCAGGTCTTTTGGTAGCACCCACTGAGATACTGTGGAATTAGGTTTTGTGTGTGTGCAAAACTGTGTTACTCATTTCAATCCCTGAGAAAACCCAATCCATATTATCTGTTCACACAAAGGATGAGTTTAGTCATTGCTTGAGCTTGTGGTATTTGCCTAGAGATTCTGGCCTTTAGCAGATGTAAGCTGGAGGTTTGAACAATTGGCTTAATTTCACAGAATCTCACAGTCTTCTTAACTACAAATTAGGGAGATTCATGTTTACTTACCTGTTAAAGCATTACATGGATTAGTTAACAGAGGAAGAGCACATATTTTGGAGTCCCACAGTTTCTATTCTTTCTTCATGCTGTCTTGTTTTAGATTATTTCTATCTTGAAAGGGATATTTGCTTTATATTTGCCAAGGCTGCTTATTTCACCATCTTTTTTTTTTTTTTTTTATTACTTTAATACTTTGGAAGGTCCAATTTACCCAGTGAATAGCCAGCACACTCACCCTCCTACTGTTTTATTACTTTAGAAATAAAAGTTTATTAAACAGCTTTAATATTCATTCTGAACACCTCTAATAGTTACCTCTTTTAAGTTTATTCCTTTTGTTCATTTAAACAAACTCAAAGAGATTACAGGACAATTTTGAATTTTCCCTTAGCCCTGTTATGAACATATGTAAAATGCCATGATAAGCTAGTAATTGAAGTAAAATGGGCAATTAGAGCAATTCTGATGAGCTTTGGTGATAGTTTGTATTGACTAAAGAGCACCCAAGGTTAAGTAGTTCTCTAGCAAGGAGACAAATAATCTAGTGTTTGAGACCACAGGTTCTGTGATCACGTAGAGCCTCTTTCCAAATTGGGTTTATTCCTTTTTATCTGTATGACCTTGGGTAAAGGTCACTACTGTTCTATGCAAGGCTCTTTCTATGTAATATTTAGATACTAATAATTTTCTGCGTATAGATGTTGAAAACATTACATTAAATATCATAAGAATGAAGAATAATGTTTAATGCATAGGAGATTAACAATAATTTTAAGCAACCATTATTATCATTATATTATTATTGTTTTAGTTGCATCCTTCTAAGAAATTTTCAATGGTAAGTTTTAAAAGATTTGAAGCTGAAAGTGATGCCCTTATATTTTATGGTATCAAATGGCATCCTAGGAAACCTCAACTTTATAAATTATCTGGGTCTCTTCTGTAATAGTTTTAAGTGTCTAATCCAAAAAAGAGATAGCACCTGGCGTAGGATTATGGCCACTAATACCCTAGAGCTCCACCTGAGGATGTTGATCTCAATTATGCAAAACATACTTTTTTGTATACTAGTTTCCTACTATGTTGTTTTGTACCTGTGAGTATTTTCTGACTTACCAGAAACTGAGCATGGAAAACAAGTGGAAAATACACATTATAACTTTTCCCCATGTTTTCTTTATTTTTGTAAAGCCAGAAATAAAAATTTTCTTTGTACATTTAAAGATTTATTATCTTTAAATTAAAGGCATAGGCACTTTCAACTTAATAGCAGGCAGACAAATATATCTGACATTTTACAATGTGTCCTGTACAATATGTAGAATAATGATAAGTTCCAAATGGTACCTAAATATTTTCAACTGACTGGGAGTGTTTGAGATTTGTACAACTATTGTATCTAATAATTATTCAGTATATATAAATTATCTTACACTCCTCTGTGTTGTGTTGTGCTATGTGGTATGTCACGGCACGCTGATCTACACTGCTTTATCTATAATTCTAATCCAAAATCTCCATAAACCAAAATATTCTACATAATTATTCAGCAAATTCATTTGATGGCAAAGATGAAATGAAGGATGTGAGGTTCTTTGTAGTCCTTATTTTACCCGCTTAGTGTAGCTCTTTTTATGTTTCACTGCGGCAATATTACGAGGTTTAATTATGGAGTGTGGTCATAGATGCTACTGTAAATATTATGTACTACACAGTATATGCATTATATTTCCTTTCAAAATCTGAAGGATTCTGAATCCCTGTAACACAATTTGCTCTAAGTATTTTGGAAAAAAATGGTATTTCAGACCTCTACCAAGGATCATACTACGATAACTAAACTTTAGAGGATTATATAAGAGCAGTAACTACCATCATTAAAATGACAAGAATTTCAATGCTGACCTCTTTACTTGTATGTCCCATGTTTCTGCCCCCCAAAATCATCTGTTTTGTTCAACAAGAGACTCAATTCTACTTAGGCAAATGTATTAAACTGACCCAAAGTTGTTTATACTCACACCAGTCCCTCCCTGATCAAACCAGTGTAAATTTGCCTTTCCATAGTCAACAGCATCTAGTACGTCTCCAAGAAGGCTGTCAATTTTTCCATAAAACAAAACTGTCACTCTTCTTTCTCTCACATGTCAAGATAAAGTCCACAGGGTATTGCTTACTCAAAAAAGTTGAAACTACATTCCATCTCCCCCTGACTATTTGTCTTGCTCTTGCTTTTTTTGGGCACATGGATATTCCATGTGCCAAAGGAAGTGATAGATAAAACTATGAATGATGTGTGTAAACATCATACTTGTCATAAACATCTATCATCATCTTCTCAGGAATAAAACAATATATATTCATTCCATCAGGAATTTATTCCCAAATAAATTGTGTTTGCAGTGAGGACTGTTGTTGTGTCAGTTATTTTTAACCTTTCTGGTACCCAATCTTCTATGACCTTTATCATTGTCATATGAATCACCACTGAGCTATATTTGATGTTATGTGTTAATACAGCCCCAGACTGGCATGAGCCTCTACAGCTGCACATGGAATAGGCTAAGTTAGCATAGACTTCAGTGGATCAATTAAAAGCTACTGATGTAAGATGAAAGCAACAATAGGATGTTTCCAACAACAGAAAATTAGTTAAATAAATAAATTACGGTAAATCCTTATGATGTAGCAATGTACAACTGTTAACAACTATAATGCAAAATGCAATATATTTAAAGATGGACAATTATCAGAGAAATTTTATTTATTTTTGTAAAGATTTTGTTTATTTATTTGAGAGAGAGAGGGAATGAGCAGGAGTAGGTAGGAAGGGGAAGAGGCAGAGGGAGAAGCAGACTCCCTGCTGTGAAAGAAGCCCAACTCAGGGCTGGATCCCATAGAAGCCCCAACTCGGGGCTCGATCCCAGGACCCTGAGATCATAACCTGAGCTGAAGGCAGATGCTTAACTGACTGAACCACTCAGGTGCTCCATCAGAGAAAAAAAGTGTTTAAAAGCAATATGGAAGTATGATACCAACTCACTACACATAAAAACATACATATATATGCAAATGATATATAATAATTTTTGAAGAAAGGACCATGAAATCATTTGACTCTAAAACATTTGTGGTAATAGTTCCAATGGAGGTGAGTTACTAGTGATTTTCATTTCCATTTATTTGCCTTTTTCCATGAGCAGGGTTTCAGGTACTTAGCATTCTTGAGAACGTGTGGTATTCTTATTTCTTTTGCCCATTTTCCTATGTTTTTTCTTAAAGATTCATCAGAATTCTTCATATTTTGGGTACTAATTAATGGTCAATAATATATGTTGCAACTATAGTCCCCATTTCATGGCTTGCCTTTTCATCCTTACTTTATTTTCCTTCATTTGTTATCTGTCATGATCCTAAGTTTCTTCTTTTATTTTACAAAGTTCTTTATTTTAAATTAGTCAAATTGATCATTGTATAAATGTTCTATTTTATGCTTCATAATCATATATATTTAACATATATGTATATGATACGTGTGGATAGATAGATCAATAGACAGATAATCAACTGTCCATGTCTATTCTTCCCCGTGGATCATCAATAGCAAATCTACATATATGACTGTCAATATATATGTGGACCTTTTACTTGGACCTCTTTAATTCACTTTATCTATTTTTGTCTAAACATTAAGTAAGGCAAATAGTCCTTCTAGTTCTGATTCTTTAGGGATATTTGGTGGTTCTAGCTCTTTCTCTCCCATACAAATTTAGAATCCTCTTCTGAAATCCTCTCACCTATTCATCAAAAAGCATGTTAAGATTCCTACTGGAATAGCATTGAATCTATAGGTTAATTTAGGATGAATTAAAACATTTAGAGTATTAAGCCTTTGATTAATTGAAAATAATATATATCTTCATCAATGTAGATCTTCTCTTACATATTTTAATAAAAATTACAATTGTCTCTATAATATCTTGAACATATTTAGATTTATTTCTAGTTACTTTGCCTTTTTGCTGCAATTTTAAATTGTATGTTTGAAATTTCATTTTCTAAATGTTTGTTGTTGATATGATATGTAATTGAATTTCATAAATTACTTTTGTACCCATCAAACTGTTAGTTTTAGCTGTTTACCTATAGTTTCTTCTGAATTTTCTACACATATATATCATCTGTAAATAATGACAGCTTTTATTCTTTTTCTATTTTTTTTATAGCTTTGTTTCTTATTCTTGCTTTATTGGACTGGCTTGAGCATCTTGTATGGTACAGAATAGAATAGTGTTAGTGGGTGTCATCATCTTTTCCCAGAATTTGAAGAAAATGCTCCCAGAATTTATACTTAATTATTGTAATTTCAGTAGGTTTTCCATAAACAGATTTTAGGTAGGTTAGAGAAGTCTCTCTTCAAAGATTCCTAAGAATTCTATTTTTTAATTTTCATTTTTTATCAAGAATGTAAGCTCCTAGAGGTTAGGAATTTTCAATTTTCTATTTTGTCCATTGGTTTATCGCAGTGCTTAGAAGAGTGGCATATAGTAAATGACAAAAAAAAAAAAAAAAAAAGAGAGAGAGAGAGTTTGTTGTTAACCTGGATGTTGAATTTTATACATTTTCTGCATTTATTTTGATGATCATACCGTTTTTCATATTAATCTGCTAATATACTGAATTACACTAATATATTTTCTAATGCTAAGCAAGTCTTGCCTATCTAAAATTTTCTACAGGGTAGCAGATGCTAAGAGGTATGACAGACATTTCTGTGGCTATAAAATTCTGTAGCAAAATATTTTCTTATGATCAAGGAGAATATGGCATCAAGCTAAGATTATCATTTTAGGATATAATTATATCCTACATGATTTTCACTTTTTCTCCTCAGTTCTCAATGCTGAAAGAAGATGGGGCAGTATGTTATTATAACAAAATAAAAATGTATTCACCACTTTCTAAATATTTATTTTCCAAATTAATGTGTGAAAAGATGGGCTTATGGCATAAAGTTCAAAACTGTAATTTCATTAATCAGCGTGCTAGAACTAGGTGTGACACACATCAGCTATGCAATTCCTGTGGGAAAGTCGATGATAAAGATTAGCTAACAAGGTGGGGGTGCCTGGGTGGCTCTGTCAGTTAAGCAACTGACTTGATTTCAGCTCAGGTCATAATCTCAGGGTCTTGGGATCAAGCCCCACATGGGGCCTCACATCAAGCCCCCCCCCCCATCAAGCCCTTAGTGAGTCTGCTTGAGGATTCTCTCTGTCCCTCTTCCTCTGCCCCTTCCTCTGCTCACTTGCACATACTCTCTCTCTCAATAAATAAATAAACTTCAAAAAAAATTAGCTAACAAGATGTGTACTAAAGCAACTTTAAGTTATATTTTCAGTTCCAGCCTTGTTGTTCCCTCTGAATAAAGTATTAGAAAAATTAAAAACCCTAATTTATTCTTCTTGTTAATAATTTTGTTGTGCACTTTTCTTGTTCTAAACCTGAGATTGTACATTGTCTTGCTGTTTGAGACTTTGCAAGAAATATTCTTCTGATAAACTATGTGGTGCTCCCCATGTCTAATCATTTCTTAGAACAGTGACTGAATTGTTTTTCCATTGAATACTCCTCTGCTTTGTTATGTTCTTGCATTTATGAATAGAAACCAGGCCTTTCCCTTGCTCTGCAACTCCTAGAGATGACTTTAATGATAGAGATTCATACCAGCAACATGTATTTAACATTAACCTTGGTTAATTACAGAAGGAAGAATAAAACTAGAGTACACATGGCATCCCTTTTTCCTAAATGTTATATAAAACCCAGTCTGTGGCAGATGCAAATAACCCTCGTGTAATTTCTTTGGCCCTCATTAAAATTTGTAACTTAATTTTAATTTTTATAATAACTATCATATCTGTTTGACAAAATGTTCTTTAGAGATATTATAAATTAGGGCAATCGTAGACACAGACAACATATCTAACTGGGCAACATATTTCTTTCACCCATTCGTCACTAATATCCCCTATTACTTTTTCATGTTTTCATCCCTGAGTCTACGCCACTGCCCTCTGTCTGGATCCAGTTCTCCTGCTTCCCCCATATTCCTGGCAAAGGAATGTTTTTCCATTCATAGTTGTATATGGATGATTTTATTTGATATAATTTTTCTTGGAGGTGTTTGCATTTTAGTAGATGCGAAAATTATGTGTGCCCAATATTTCCCCTTTTCACCAGAATGTTGGCTGTTTAAAAGACTATTTCAAGACACATGAAGCTTTCCGTACTCCCTGGTCACCAGTAAGGAGCTTGGAGGGGTAAAGTGCAGAAACAGATAGTATCCTGTAAAAGTATTTTCAAGCTGAACTGCAATGACAAGGAAATTTTTGAGATATCTTGTTTGAAAGGTACGAAGACTAATGATGTGAGATCTTTACAATATTTCATTGTCAGTTTCGTTTGTAATGACACCAAGTATAATTTATTTGTCTCCTCTCCAGGAGCAACATCATTTAAGCAAAACTGCTTTCACACTGATAATCAGATATTTCTCCCTGAACAATATTCCCAAGGGTGGTGATATAGCATATGTAGTTGGCTCAGTAATATTGATCAAGGAAGGAGGTGGGGCAAAGTGTTGATTGATCTTTTAAATATTTTTCTTTTGATATCCCCTCTCCTCAAACACCTTGCTTAAGATTTTATCAAGCCCCCCAATGGTTTCAGCCATGGTCTAAAAAATAAAGTGAAAATTTCTGTGTAAATTGCAGTTGTTGGATAGTTGCTGCCAATTGTGCATCCTAAATGTCTTCTGAGCCTGCATTCACAGTATAGAAGAGTACCATGATCAACTACTAACGTCTACCATAGATGCAAGAGGGGATACAGGGCAGTTAATGTGTCAAATTACTACTGGCTCTGCTGGATGATAGGTGATTACCAGATGGGATTATAACCTGGTGATTTGGGGGACATGGTCTTTGGTCTTTATTGTTAACAAATTATAAGAAATTGCAATGCTAAAAAAAAAAAAAGAAAGAAATTGCAATGATTTTAAAACTAATTATTTCTTCTATTTGCAAGGTTTGTCTTGGCCACAAAACTGAATCACCTATTCCAGCTATGTAAGTGTGGAGGTGCTCCTGAGGATTAAGGAACAGAAAGAGTGCATGAAGACCAACTTGTTTTGTATTTGATTAAATGAATCTGGCAAAATCACAAAGTGGATGTTATAAAATCAAATAATACTTTGTTATATTTCTGTATATCAGTGCAGGTCTCCATGCTTCCAAAGCACTTCTCCACTAAATATTTTAAAATTTTAACCCCCATAATGATCTACTGAGATATAGAAGGGGGCGCTAGTACTCCTACCTTATGCAGCATGAAACTGGATACACAGCAAATCACGGATTGATCAGGGATAAGAATTCAGGGATCCAACCTTAAAAAATAATGATATTTCTGTTAAACTACTTTAACATCTATTAAACCATTTAAAGAAGGAGGAGTAATGAATGTGAGAGCCACTTACATGTCAAACACTATACTAGTAGCTTCATAATAATTATCTCCTTTAATTATCATCTTAACTCTCTGAGGTTACTGATAATTATTTTTATGCTATGAATTTTATGAATAAGGACACTCACTAAGATTCAGAAAGGTTAATTAGCTCACCCAACGAATACAACTGTATATAGTAAAGCTAGCATGCAACATTAGGGGTGGCTAATGCCAAAAACTACTACTTTTCAAATATATTATGTAATCTTCAATAGATCCATTATCAGCAAACTTTACACCTTTCCTAAGTGGGCTATCTGTTTGCCATCTTTTTTGACTTCTCTTTAGAGCTTCTCTCTGCCAAGTACTACCTATATGCTGGCATTGGCAACCGCGATAGTAATTATTCTTCGTTAGGGGCTGAGGTGGTACTTTGCCCATGAGTCACATCTTGTTCAACACTTTGTGAGATGCTACATTTAAAATTATAAATACCTCATCCAGAGTCTAAAAAAATAAGAGTAGATTTTATATAACTAAGAACATTGGGGAATTTTAATTTCACTTACTATAAAATATAATTCAAGGAAGGTTATACATTTAAAGTGTCAGACAAGATGCCAGACACATAGTAATTTTTTTCCTCTTTCCTTTGATTCTCCACCTGCCTTTTAGGGTTTCTAACCAATAAGTTCTATCCATTATTTGCTATTTGTACTGGGTTTTTTTTTTTTTTTTTTTTTTTGTTATCTGAACAAAAATAGAAACTAAGCTTCATCGTATTCCATATTAAGAAGTCACTGCATAAATTCCCTTAATAATAAGCAAATTGTCTGATAAATTTGATCTTGAAATTCTCCTAACCATACTTTTTAGATAATGTATAATGCTACTACCTTTTCATAAAAATAGAAATTTGACATTTTTGGAAAATATTCAGTACAGCCTTGATGAGAAACTCTTCCTAAAAGATATGAATCTTATATCTGATTTACATCTCTAACTCAATCTTTGAGACTCATTCCATTATGGTTCTGCAAATGTGACTGGAATACTAACTTTGAATAGCAATCTTGGAAAGCTTCTGAAGACCAGTTTTTGCCACTCTTTAGTGAAAGCATTTTTCAGAGCTGCCCCTCATTTTTGGAATATGGCTTTGTTTTAACACGTTCACAAATTTCTCAGATTTAAAGGCTTTCTCAAACATACCTCTGTTTTTCTGATACCCTTCTGGATCAATTTAGCGCAATGACCATTCCTTCTCAATATAAACTTAGTAATCTGTACCATACATTGTACCACTTAGTTTTTTCTAATTACTCCATGGGGGTTATTGCCTCCCTCTAACTAGATGTATATTTCTTGGGTGTTCCCTAAAAGCTAAGGATAAGCCTCGTATCAGAACTATTACACAGCCCCTTGAAGTATTTGTTTTATGGTAATTAAACTAGAGTCATTGGGAAAAAATTATAATGCAAAGGGGAATTTTCCTCTCTAGTATATACCTTTTAGCTCCAACTTGGCCAAGAAAAATTAATTTGATCTTTTGTACCAGTTATTATCAACTGGTGGTAAACTGTTATGTTGAAGAGTATTTAGAGACTTTATCAGTGTTCAGGAAGTAATGATTAATTAGCAATCCCTTCCCTAAACACAGGAAGTAGGGGGGGTAAGTGCTGGAACACATGGACACCATTTCATTATTATTACCACCATTTGTTCTTTATTTTCTAAGTTATTTTTATATTTTTCATACCAGTTTTTATATAGGGAGGTTAAAATTATTAACTAAAGGAATGAAATAATAAAAAAGCAAACATAAGCAAATATTTCCAAGCAAATCATCAATAGTTAAATCTGAGTAATTACTTCCAAAAAAATATGCATCTGTTATAGCCAGAGTCAGAGGCCAATAAAACAAGAATCCATAGAAGTATGATTTAACTACTGATACCAGTTCTTCCCTTCTATCCATGAAGATGATAATACCAGGCATTTTGAGATGCCATAGAGAATAAAATCTTCTTTTGTACCCAATTTATAGTCTGTTTTTTTTCCCCACAAAATAATGAATTATTGAGACATTTCACACCATTATGTATAAAAAGTCTGGGTCATTAATTCATAGGAACTTATACCATGTAATATGGCATCATCTCACTA
Organism: Ursus maritimus; assembly: GCF_017311325.1. Lineage (NCBI taxonomy): Eukaryota > Metazoa > Chordata > Mammalia > Carnivora > Ursidae > Ursus > Ursus maritimus. Next base: position 65,939,888 of record NW_024426774.1, read on the forward strand.
TGGGAGGGGCATTTGCACACACATTCCCCTTTCTATTATCCTCTACTTTGCTTCTACTGGGAATCCTTCTTTGTTTAATCCAATATGGCTTCAGGCATCTCCAGTAATCACAGAAATCTCCTAGTACATGACTGTATATATATATATACTGGAATTTACTGATCTAGCTCTAACTCTTTCATTACTAACATGTTCTACTTTCCTTTATTTTACATTCTATCCTCCCCTCCCCGTTATCTGTGACTTCAGTGAGCTCATAAACTGCACTCTAGAGTTCTTTTCATAGTAATTATTATCAAGTGAATGGAGAATTCTCCCATATGTATGCAATTTTCCCCAAAATGAATGGAAGTAAACACACAGATCTGGAAAATAGAAAAAACTATGGATCAGAATCTTGCTTGTTATTCAGAATTCAACTTTTTACCACTTCTTACAAGAAGACTTTCTTGAACTTCACCAATTTCTCCTGAGATTGTGCTATTTTCTGCTCTTGCATGCTTTCAATAAGACTCTATGCTTACCTGAATCAGCATACACAATGTATTTTATGTTTATTAGCTTATGGGTTAGCTCTGAGTTAACTCTGAGTATTTTCTGTAGGGAAAAAAACTCATTCATTTTTGAATTCCCAGTTTCTCTCACATTACCTGGAATATGGTAGGCCCTGTCTTTATGGTTATGGAATAATGTTGTACCCATGGTCAAAATGAGAGATACTTTTGGTAGAATAATAAGTAAACAAGTAATAAATTTTTGTATCACTGAAATATTCTTATTTCAAGATTCATTTTTGTTTTAACATTAGGATTTATATCAATTCTCTATAAACCAGCACTTCCATTTTTATAATGATAATAAAATTTTTATGACCACAGAACTACTTTGCACTACTGGAATACTTCTTCTTTATAAAGCCCCAAGTGTTTTACAGCCCATGACATAGCACTCTAATTACAATGTTTTGAGGGACAATAACTTACTAACAATTCCTTCTAGCTCATTAGCATCTGGCATAGAATACTGTAGTGAAGAAGATCTGTGAGACCGGGTAAACCAACAACCTCTTCTAACAAATGAGCCTAGGAAACCCCAGAGAAGTGGTATGATCTGCTAAGCTCCAATTACGGTGTTGAGGCCAAAACTTATATTTCAAATCTAAAAGATGGTCCATGAATCTCTAACTGCCTGCTATGCCTCTACCTGTATTTGAGGGAAATGATTACGGACAGAAGATTTCCATAAAGTAGAATTGCCAATGACATGTAATCTACTTCCCTATCTACACAATGCACCAGGGAGTGGCCTATTAGCCAAAGGCAGGATTGGTAAGCTAAGTAGTTCCATGCCTATGAGATGTATTGCTTCAAGACTGTTCAGAATAGCGGAAAATCAGATTGGCAGCTAAAAAATTCACCTAATCCTACTTTCTCTTATACAGTGTTAATGGACAATACACATGAGGCGGGTGCCATGGAAAGAGAATATGAAATATTACTTAGCCATCAGAAAGGATGAATACTCACCATTTACACTGACATGGATGGAACTGGAGAGGATTATGCTAAGTGAAATAAGTCAAGCAGAGAAAGACAAATATCATATGGTTTCGCTCATATGTGGAACATAAGGAATAGCACGGTGGACCACAGGGAAAGGGAGGGAAAACTGAATGGGAAGAAATCAGAGAGGGAAACAAACCGTGAGAGACTCTAAACTCCAGGAACCTAACTGAGGGTTATAAGAGCGAGGGGGTGGGGGGATGGGTATTAAGAAGGGCATGTGTGGGGATGAGCACTGGGTGTTAAACGCAACTAATGAATTGCTGAACACTACATCAAAAACTAATGATGCATAATAATAATAAATAATAAAACTAATTATTGAACATAATAATAAAATTGAACATAATAATAAAAAATAAAGTGTACGGTGTTTAGAGTTATTTAAAGATATGGAGGGAAAAAGAAAGAATGAGTGAGTGTGCACTAATAAATATACTAATATCAGTATTCCCAGCTTAATTACTCTTCAATTAAATCACAGGACTCATGAATAGCTACTATCAACTAACCTACCTTTTAATATGTGTCAAAATGTATATGATGATATCTGTATCTCAAAGTAATATAAGAAAGAAGATAAATTTCAAAGTGAAACGATCGTAAAATCAAAGTTGACTTTACATGAGCTCTATTTTCTAGAATCCTTAAGTTGTATCTGTATGCTTTATATATCTTTATGGTGCTCCTCTAATTAATTGTCTCAGAGTTGTTTTTGGATTTTGTTTATAGCTAGGATTTTTTGAAGTTTTATTAAAATATTTCCGTGTATGTATGGGAATTTAGAATCGCAGATGTATTTGAAAACCATTTGGCTTTCCTCGTTTCAGTTATCTGTCAGTATTCTTATACTCTTGAAGATTGTCAAATTCTGATTTGTTTTTCCTCAGGTCTGAGTTTGGTTTCACCTTCATCCATTTTGGATTCAAATGTTCTTCCATCAGATCTTTCTGTGTCCAATGGAATGAATGAGAGTTCACAGAGAGTGAAGACAGAGTCCCAGAACTCTTGTGACACAGTCTGAGATTGGTCTGATCTGTGGAAAGAATATTCTCCTCCTTTTGTGAATTTCCAGTTTCATTTCTGTGGCTTATGATACATAGGTAGGACCTGGAAACCTTCAACAAAAAGCCTCATGATTGACTATAAGCAATAGTTCAAAGAACACATTTTATGCAGCTCTTTTCTTATGTTTGTTTCGGTTTTCATGGAAGTTATATGTTTCCTGGGGTTCAGAAATTACTTTAAGACCTGGTTTCACTGAAATAAGAGCAAAACATCTATTTTTCTATGAAAATCTATCTTGAATTGAAAAATCATTTTGTTATTTTACTTAGTTTATTTTTTTTATAACAGAAAATACTTGACTTGGCTTTAATACAAGCTTTTTGTAGAAAAAGTGCTAAATATTTTATACCTAACAATATGCTCTTTATTTAAATAAGATTTATTGCTTACTATGTGCCAGACACTGTTGTAAATTCTTTGAAATATTTATTCAATGAACACAATAAATCAATGAAGTAGGGATTATTATTATCCCTTTTTTTACACCTGAGAAAATGGTTAAGTAAATATGTGTGGTTACTGAGGTCCTATATATGTATTTGAATTTACTTTGAGGAAAACCTCTGATTTAAAAAAATGAAATATTTGAAAAAGATCCTTTGGCAAATGGTTGCAAAAATAAGTGTTCCCTGTGAGTCTGATGATTCTGTCATACTGTTGAGGAATGCTTAGCACATCATAAGTACTCTTCCTCTATTTTTTAAAAATATTTATTTACTTATTTGAGAAAGTGAATGTGAGTGGGGTGGGAAAGGGGCAGAGGGAGACAGAGAGAACCTTAAACAGATGCCCCACTGAGCACGAAGCCCAATTTGGGGCTTAATCCCAGGATTCAGAGATTATAACCTGAGACAAAACCAAGACGCTCAACCTTCTGAGACACCCACATGCCCCACTCTTCCACTATTTCCTAATTGAAGTTTATAGTTCAAGATAAAGTTATTTTATTTAGTAATAATGGGGAAAAGTAGAATGTATCTTACTGCTATGTGGTGAACATGGGGTGTTTCTCTTATATGGAATGCACAAATCTTATGTTCACAGCTAGAAAAAGGTGATTGTAATTCACTTCATAAAAGAATACCTCCTAGATAAGCATCCATCACAACAAGGGAAAACTGAGAAAAGACTACTAAATAATTGATGTGTCAAAGATGAAATTGTAATGGAATTTATAAAATATTTAGAAGTGAAAGAGAAAAAAACACTTCATATAGACCTTTTAGATTTTACTAAGAAATACTTAGGTGATTTCTAACCTTAGAAGCATACAACAGAAAAGATAATAAGTTAACAATAATGAAATATATATTCAAGCAAAAACAAAACCAGAGATCAAATGCCACAGAAAATTCTAAAAATATACAGAAACAAAAGTTTAAAAGTAAAAATTAATGACTTGAGAAACAATGAAATCCAGTGAGCATCAACCAAAACCTAGAGACTCATAAAAGAAAATGATCTGTGATTAAGAAAGACATGGCATTTAAATATAAAAACACCACCCCCCACCAAAGGCAGAGAGAACATACATTCATATAAAATAGAGATCAGAGTATCATAGGAGAATATTCTAAATAAATGTATGTAAATATATTTGAAAACTAGATGAAATAGACAATTTAAAAGAAAAATATAATTTGCCAAAATTTTCTCAAGAAGACATTAAGTTGAAGTGAACTTATATTCACCAAGGAAATCAAATTAGGAAAAAAAAAATACACAAAATAAACTAACAAAGTCCTGAGAATCTTCAGTCAAGTTTGACCAAAATTCAAGGAATTATTAACCTCTTATTTATACAAATTTTTCCAAATAATCGAAAAAAAAAACTTCCTATATAGCACCTTAAGGGGCTTTTTTAAGTGTAATGGAAAGATTAGAAAGAACAGAAAGAGAAAGGAAAATCAGAGGTCATGCTCGCTAGTGCAAATATTTGCAAAATTTGTAAGCCAAATAATAGTAAAGTCAAGTAAGGTATAAAGTATATGTAAATTTTAAAAAGTATTATAGGCATGCAAATATATTTAAAGTAAATCTATCTGTTAATATACTTCAATGCCTTACGAAAAAAGAAAACCTATAATCATCTTAATAAGTGCAGAAAAAACACTGGATGTAGTTCAGTGTCCATCATGTTAAAACTTAGAAAAACATTAAGATCATTTCTTATAATAATAAATGTTTTTTCTAACCTGTGACATAGACAATATTAGTGAAATATTAGATACTTTTATTAAAAGTCAGAACATATATGTCCACTGTTCCACTTATATTTTTTATTGCACTAAAATTCTGATCAGAGCAATAAGACCAGAATCTCTATCAGTGATAAAGTGCCAAGTTTAGTAGAAATTATGATTGTCTATATAAAATCTCAGGAGAACATAAAGACAAATGGTTAGATTTAATAAGATGCAAGATTTACATTAAAAAAAATAGATTTTCAGGGCACCTGGGTGGCTCAGTTGGTTAAGCGTCTGCTTTCAGCTCAGGTCATGATCCAAGTGTCCTGGGATCAAGTCCTATGTCAGGCTCCCTGCTCAGCAGGGAGTCTGCTTCTCCCTCTGCCCTTCTCCCCCCGCCCCACTCATGCTTGCTATCTTTCTCTCTCTCAAAAACAAATGAATAATTTTAAAAAATTATAGATTTTCTATATATCTGAAAATTTAAAAAACTAGAAAAAGTAATAATAATTGCAAACCTACAGTGAAGATTCTATTCACAATAGAAACGACATTTAAAATTATCTAGGCTTACACCGAACTTTACATCGGAATCCGGGGATGTACTGTATGGTGACTAACACAATATAATAAAAAATCATTTAAAAAATAAAAATAAAAAAAATAAAATGCAAGTGAATTCAAAGTGAAAAAAATTATCTAGGCTTAAATCTTAAAAATATATGTTAAGACTTCTATGGAGATAATATAATTCAGGTAAAAATGACAAACTACAAATTGTCTAATCATGCTCACATATGGGAAGACCTATAATGTGGAATTTCACAAACTAACCAAAAATTTATATGGAAAAGTAAAGAGCCAAGACAATAATTAAAAGTTTAAACAGAGTGGCTTTCTTACATATATTTGGACTAATTATAATGCTACAGTATCTTAAAGAATGAACTATGACATAGGACACAAATAGTCAAATTAAAAGAGGAATGCAGGAAGAAATCTACATGTGTATGAAGTTAAATGAATCACAGGAAAGGCATTAAAATACATTGAAAAAAGAATAAACTGTACAAATTGGAATAAATTGACTATCCAATAAATGATTTGGGGCAGGTGGCTATCTGAAAGCAAACTAGCTAAAACATATTCTAAATATGTAGTGACAGATTTTACTTTATTTTAAAATGCAGAATATGTGCTTGATGATCAAACTAGCTAACTGGATTGCATATACTAATTTATATATATTTAAGTGAAAAGTAAGCACTTTGGCATGGTACTTAAATGCTTGCCAATTTTAATTTAAATTATAAAACATTTTGATGAGTGAAGGCAAAAATGTAATCTAATTACAGATAACACCTTTATTCTGTTTTCTTTTCCTACGGTTTTACCACTTACAACTTCGTTACTTTATTTTACTTTATTTCAGATTTATGTATGTATGTGTGTATGTAAATTTTTTGAGTATAGTTGACACACAATGTTACATTAGTTTTGGGGGTACAATATAGTGATTCAATAAGTCTATATGTTACGCTATGCACATCACAAGTGTAGCTACCATCTGTCACCATACAATGCTATTATGATATCGCTGCCTATATTCCCTATGCTGTACCTTTTATCCCCATGTCTTACTCATTCTATAACTGGAAGCCTGTATCTCTTACTCAATTTTACCCATTTTGCCCATTCCCTCACCCTCTTTCCCTCTGCTAATCATCACTTTATTTTAAACGGACATATTCTGAAACAATGACGAAGAGGTTGAGATACAATGTATATTTAAACTCAACTTTCTACAGATTTGGAAACTACTTACAATGGAGTTACTGATATGATATTAGCAAAACAGTGTGAATAGCACGTGTTTTATTATTAATATATATTTTTTTACATAATGCCATTGAACATTAGAGCAACTGAAGAGATTTGTTTCTATATAGTTCCAACAACAGAATAATAAAAGCCTGGGGCACCTGAGTGGCTCAGTCAGTTAAGCACCTGCATTCAGCTCAGATCATGATCTCAAGGTCCTGGGATCGAGCCCCATGTTGGGCTCCCAGCTTGGTGGGGAGTCTGCTTCTCCCTCTGCCTCTCCCCTCTCTCATGCTCTCTTTCTCTCAAATAAATAAATAAATAAAAACCTTAAAAAAAAAAGAATAATAAAAGCTTGCTTGTATATAGTAAGGATTAGCTATGTGGGAAATCTCATTCTTTTCTCTATTAATATGAAAACTTTATAAAATGGGCATTTTTATTTTCAACCTTTGGTGAACACATAAACAAGTAGACATGTAAAAAATTTTTAGGGTGAAATTTGATATCATTTGTCAGAATTCTATATGTGTTTACCATTTGACCCTTCACCTTACTTACAGGAAGTTTATTCTGTAGAGTGCTCAAATGCATCAACATGTTTTTCACAGGATTGTGGGGAATTATGGAACACTGATAATAACTTAAAATTTGTTGGTAAAATATTTTGGGAAAATCAATTATAGTGCTTCCACAAGTGGAAATATTTATACTAACATTAAGGGATGGTTAAAATGCATTAATTGGAAAAAAAAAAGTAAGAGCATAGGCCTTCTAATAAGATTTCACTTTTAATTTTGTTTTAAAAACTGATTTAGAAAGAACAAATTCATAAATAAAATAAATAAAATTAGATTTATGACATGTTAAAGAATGAGTGAATTGGTAAATGGTGAATAAATTTATTGAGTTGCTATTGGTATGAGATCCCAGATTTTCCCATAGCAGGGAGATTGGTAGGAGAAGGAAGGGAAAAATGAAGGGGGCGTAAACAGAAGGGGAAATGAACCATGAGAGACTATGGACTCTGGGAAACAAAGCGACGGTTTTAGAGGGGAGAAGGGTGGGGGGATGGGTTAGCCCAGTGATGGGTATTAAGGAGGGTGCATATTGCATGGAACACAGGGTGTTATACGCAAACAATGAATCATGGAACACTACATCAAAAACTAATGATGTACTGTATGGTGTCTAACATATCATAATAAAAAAAATCATTATCAACCTAATAGGTGAATTTACAGTTAATAATGGCAGTTAATAAAGATGTAACTCATGCAAACGAACACAATATATTAATGACATGCAGTAAAGAGATATTTTCTAGATCCCTGTATTGCCTTCCTCTATAGTATATGTAAAATATCTTTCTGAATAAATCATTATGCTTGTACTTTGTAAAAGCAAAAAACACAAAGATGTATGGCAAAGAAACTGAAAAATACTAAATCCTACATCTCAGATGCAGTTAGTATTAACAATAAAAATTCACATGTAAATTGTGAAGATTACGAAGATCTTTAAAGTATGGAATTTCAATTTCATCCTTAAAATCTATAGATTTTGAAATAATACATAAAGCTCCTTTTCTACAACATAATGTTATAGTTAGTTCACTGTGATTAGCAAATATAAAAACAATGGCATTGTGAGGCAGAAGTTGTATTGATTCCTAAGCATATTCCAGTGCAAAATGAACTGCAGTAGGAGAAAGCTGAAGATGTCTTAAATATAATCTTCACCAGGAATGAAAAAAGCCCTTAATACTGCAATTACAGCACTACCAACAGTATCCTCTTGTATTGTTCTTTAATAAAATTAGAAATAAGCACATATACCAGGCTTGCTTGTCAAAAAAGGGGCATCCCTAGCCTAGAAGAACACTGGCCTTATAGCAGGCTGTACTGCCTACAGTACCTTCAACATCCACTCTAGTGGCTCAGAGCTCTACTTCCTCATTTTTTCAGTAACTGAATTCCAATCTATGGTATTTCACAATCCTTATTTTATGTACATTCTAGAACTTTAGTTTTTTATTCTCACCTGCAGCTAAGTTTTTTTAATGAAATATTTTCTATTTCTTTAATATGATATAATCTTGAGTTTTATTTTATTATAAAACATGAATGCTGTTTGCAAAAGCTATTGAGACATGAGAAGGAAGGAAAGAAGGAAGGAAGGAAGGAAGGAAGGAAGGAAGGAAGGAAGGAAGGAAGGATGGAAGGAAGGAAGGAAGGCAAGAACGAAAGGAAGGCAGGCAGGCAGGCATGGAAAATTCTTAGGAACATTCTTAGGAATATTCCATGTGTGCTTGAAAAGACTGTATATTCTCTAAATCTTAATATATACTTAGAAGATCTACTTATTGATTATGTGGTTTAGCTCTTAAATATCTTTATTTGTTCTTTATCCAATTGACCAACTTTGGAAAGTTGTATAAGAAATTCTATTAGCAGTGTTTCTTGGTCTATTTCTCCTTCTACTTTCTGTATTCTCTGCTCTTTGAAGGTGTTATCTGGTACATAGTTATTATGTAGTGCTCATTCTTTTATTTTTCTTTTTCCTTTTATTAATTTTTAAAAGATTTATTTGCTTATTTGAGAGAGAGGGAGAGACGGAGAGTGGGAGAAGGAGCAGAGGGAGAGAGTCTTCAAGTAGACTCTCCACTGAGCGCAGAGCCCAATGCGGGGCTTGATCCCCCAACCCATGAGATCATGATATGAGCCAAAATCAAGAACTGGACACTTAACCAACTGAGCCACCCAAGCACCCCCATTTTTTTCTTTTTAATGCTTAATTTTTTTTGCCTTAATTCTTCCTTGTGTAATATCAAGATTGCATTGGTTTGATATTATTCTTTTCATCTCTCCTCTTCCACTATTTGAAGATAAAGTTTACATAGCATAAAATTCACCCAATGTATTGTATAATTCTACTAATTTTGGTAAATGCATACTATCAGGTAACTCCCACCATAATCAAGGTATTGAACAATTTTATTACCTCTGAAAAATTCTCTTATGTCCTTTTATAATCCAATCATCCCATGACCTCTAGGACTTGGAAACCACTGATAAGTTTTCTGATCCTTTATTTGCCTTTTTAAGAAAGTTAGATAAGTGGAATCATATGGTATGTCACCTATTGAATCTGGCTCTTTCATTTAGCACAGAGGTCAGCAAACATTTTCTGTAAAGGACCAAATAGTAACTATATTTTAGCTTCTGAGCAATACAATCTCTGTCAAAACTACTAAACTCTGTCAGTGTAGCTTGAAACAGACTTAGACAATACGTAAATGAATGGTATGTCTAGATTTGGCTCCCACAGCAGGACAAAATTGCCCTATGGATTACAGTCTGCCAACTCCTGATTAGTATAATGGATTTAAAATCTATCCATGTTGTTGTGTTGTGGTTTCCTTTTTTTTTTATTGCTGAGTAATATTCCATTACATGGATATACCAAGTTTTCTTTCTTTATATCCATGGACAAATTTAAGGACATTTGGGATTTCCCAGTTATAGATGGTTGTAAGTCAAGCCACCATAACACTCTGGTAGAGGTTCTAAATAAACACACTTTCTCTTTCTCTTGTGTAAATACCTAGTATTGACATTGCTGGATTATATGGTTAAGTGAATATTTAACTTGATGAGAAATTCTCAAATTATTTCCTAGAGTGTCTATGTCATTCTTATCATCAATGTATGAAACATCAGATTGTTCTGTAACCTTGTCAGCAGTTGGAATAGTCAATTGTTCTAATTTTTAGCAATCCTGATCAGTGTATAGTGGTATATTATTGTAGGATTTAATTTGCTTTACCTAATGCCTAATTTTGAGCATCTGCCATATGCTTACAGTGCTATCCATATATCTTCTTTCTTGAATTGTCCAAAATATATGGCATATTTTATTGGGTTGTTTTCCTTTTGTGAGTTTTCAATGTTCTCTGATTATAATTTATAATATTTACTATCTCTCATTGTTTTGTTTTTATTTTTCATATGCTCTTGAAATACATATGTTTAATCGTTGATATCTTTCTTCTGTTCCTTTTTTTTCCTCTTTGTTCTCCTTCTTTTGGGCATCATTTGTCCTTTTTAAAGAGCTCTCTACTGTGTTTTTCCTTGAATTTATTTCCATTTGGTATCCTGCAAAAAAAATTCTATTGATATCTAAATATTTATATTTCTGTATTATTGTTGAGGTGAATTTATGTTTTACTTCAGTGTCTCTTCTGCATCATTTAGTCAATTATTTCCTATGGTCACTTTTTAGCACATTTATATTCTGAGTTTTTAAATGTCTTATTCAAGATTTTTTTGGTAATATCTACGAAAGTTTTTAAGAACATTAGATCAATTTAGGGCTGGGAGTGGAAAACTATGGCCTGAGGCCCAATTTGGTTTACAATCTCTTTTTGGAGAGCCCGTAAGCTGAGAATGTCTACTGAATTTTTGATAGGTGGTAAAACAAAACAAAGAGTGCAGCAGAGACTGTATGTGGCCTACCAGATCTAAAAAGAGTTTGCCAGCCTCTGGGGGCTTGGGATATTGTGGTATAGGTTTTCTCTGGATTATAGTTGAGTTTTGATGGGTGAATTTTCAGTAACTTGACATTTTTTATCAGTTATATTTTTAAATTATAGTAGTTTTGTATGGATGTGGTCTACCATTTTCTGTTTAAGTATTTTATGTTTGCTTGGACCACAAATGAAAGATAAATGTGGTGGCTTTGGGCAGGATGTTAGGGAGGTTTTGTTTGTTTGTTTTTTAGTTCAAAAGTTTTATGACTGAATCCCTTCTTCAGTTTGTCCATGTATGCTGGCTATACTCAAAGGATTCTTATGGAGGGTGCTCAATTTTCAGTTTGAGTTGTGGCATGCATTTTCATTGATTTGGGTCCACTGGTTTTCTAAAGTGAGATACTTTCTAAATTTAAGTGTTTTCAGACACCTAATCAGTAAAACAGATGACACAGAGCATTTTTTATAAAAGCCCTGAAATAGGTAAATAGTTATAAATTAGATTGTTGTCCATTTATGAATTCTCCTTAACATGTTACTAAAGCACTTACGTAAAACCCATATGACTCTGCATGTTGCTGACTAGATCTAGTCCTAATATTTTCTTAAATTAACAAAACATTATTGTCTAGACATCTTACATGACCTGTACATTGTCACAGTGCTATTGATAGTGTTGGTACTAGAAATTAGGCTTTTTGATTACTTTCAGAATAAATTTTCTTGTATACTACCATATGCTACACATTCGAATGGTACAGCAACAATTTATATTTACCAATGAAAACCATATAGATAATTCTATACTATTATTCTAAGCAATAAGTTGTCATAATTTTTATGTAGTTAATTAAATATTTTAGTGACCTCAGACTTCAGAGAGAAAAGTAGTTTACAGAGATAAATTAAATTACCTTGTGTGAGAAAAAACAAGCCTCAGGTTAGGGAAAATGCTTAGCAAAGTTTGGAGTTATGATTCAGTAATAATATAGCCAATGGAGCCTATTCAGATTTTATAATATAATTAAAAATCAAAATCCCAAGTAGAATGAGCTATGTGTTATTTTTATTATTTCTGAATTCTAAATATTAAGTTTAATTTGATGATAAATATTAAGTTTAATTTAACTGATGTCTCATCAATTTGATGTTTAATATTATTTTCGGTAATCACAACAACATCCTTAGATAAGGGTGAGTCTACTTGTCTACTGTCATATAATTAGAAGGCACATCTTCTGGGAAACTTCCTATTTTGCAATATTTTGTCCATACAAAATTCTCAATTTTCATGTGCTTAGTATTCTTTGTGTTTTTCTGTTCTTGTTTTATTTTTACAGTTACTCTTCAATATTTGCAAAAGACAACTGTTACCACAAATCTCTTATGCAGTGGGTGACCACACCTGCTCATCTGCCTTACACTGCCATGGTTTATGCCTGTTTTCCAGATATAATTGTTAATAGCACCCCCTTCACTCTCAAATGATTCCTCATGGAGAATAAATTATAATGTTTTCTTATTTATGCCATCTCAGATCTCTTTAACCTCATCCGTTGTTGAGGCCTTTGGCCATTGTTTCGCACAGTCATCACCATAGCAACCAGCTCTGAGTGGACTCAGCCCCACTGCTGCCACAGCAACCACCTTCACAAAGCAAACTTCAACAGCACCTCATCTTGAGCTCTCATCCTGTGACTCCCACCTCCCTTACTGAGGTTTTGCTGTTGATCCTGAAGCATTAGACTCTAGAAAATGTGATTGACACATACACACAACACGGAAACACAGGCAAATTAGTATCTATGGGAAAAAAAATTCTGACCCATGAGAAATGGATCTGACAGACAAAGCACTCTCCTTTTATCTTTTGGGACAGACTTCCTGAGGAGGAACAATATTTGTAGGTTCTCAAAAAAGGCAGTGCAGTGGTATCAAATCATAATTTAGGAGCATGAATCTAAGCAGTAGTCAGCTAGTAATAAACCAATGTATTTGTCTTTTCTCTTCCTCTCATTCCCCTTTCCTCTCACCACTGCTTTCTTGTGACTGCACTCCTTAAATAAATAGCAACATACAAGTGTTTAAGTCTCTGCATTTGTTAGAAACATATACAACTGTAAGTTGTAGCTATTAGTAATTTCATAGGTCCAGAAAATTTTTAAGTATTTTTGATATCAGATAGGATTCACTCAACCCAAGGGATGATATTATATGTACTACACACACACGCGCGCATGCACAAACACACGTGCACATGCATATAAACATGTATTATATACTTATGTATATGTATGCGGGTGCGTGTAGGTGGGTGTGAATATGGGTATGTGTGCATGAAATAGGTATAACTTCATCATTATTATCTCTACTTTAGACGGTTTTGAGTGCCTAAGAAGGTGAATTATTTGGAATAATAAGTTTATGAGGGAAAATATCATAGATATGCAAATATGTCAGGTATTGTGTTAGATGTTTTACACTCATCACTGTTTGCATTTACATCTTATAGCCACTCTGCGAAATGGGGGAAGTCATTGGTTTTAGTTCACATCATTTGTAGTGTGTTATATTACCTTTTTGTGAAAATTCTTTTTTTCATCCCTTCTATGTTCATTGCTATGAGTGGACTGTACTTCCTAGACACACTGACATCACATTTGTCCACACGTCTTGATTAATCTAATGAAATGTAAGGGTAAGTAACAAATGCCACTTATGAACAAAATGTTTAAGAGCCCGCAGAAGGTTTCCCATATGCACTTTCCCTCTTTTTCAAAATTTACATAAATCGAATTCACAGCTCATCTACAATGGACATACAGTGTGAGCTAGAAATAAACCTCTGTTGTGAGCCATGACTTTCAGGTCATTCGTACTGAAGCATAATAGACTATCCTGACTTATATTCAGTTACCAAATGGTGGTGACAACATTCAAATGTTTAGGTCTTAAGCAGAGAAGATCAGAATACATATCCTGTTCTCACAGGGTATGGAAAGTCATTAGGATACAAGAACACAAACTTAAAATGTAAAGGAAAATATTAAGAAAGTCCTACAAAATCCTAAATGAAGAATGGTCAATAGTTGTTAGAGATTTCAAGGCAGAGAGTGATTCTTAATTACACAACCATTCCTGCTGCCCCCGCCCATAATGTCATTTCTTCTTTTCCATACCCCAAACTTACTATATTTTGTTTCATTTTTGTTTCATGCATTTATGCAAAAAATAAGTAAGCAATCCTCTATTTTTATTAACTAAAGTCTCACTATACACATTATAAAAGATACAAAGATGAAAGGCAAAATTGCTGGACCATCCTGTTGGCTTATTTGGTCCCTACTTAAGACTCTTAATGATTATGCTTTCATCAAAACCTATAGATTTTGATTAAGTATTGAAGAATCATGATTTGGTTACAAGAAAAAAGAACACTGTACTAAGCAAAAATATAAACAATTAGTGGACTATTAGGGCCCCACAGAAAACAAGGAAGACCAAGTTCAGGTAAGTGACCAAATTGAAGGTTGCTCCAGAGAGCCAAAATTCTGATTTTATAAAATATGTCTATAGTGGTCAGCATAGGCACTCACTTCTACTAAGCCTACTACTAAGAAATATATATATTTCTCTATATCCCCAGTTTTAGCAATTTATACACATTCAGACTTTTTTTTTTAAGATTTATTTATTTATTTATTTATTTATTTATTTATTTATTTGACAGAGAGAGAGATAGCCAGCGAGAGAGGGAACAAAAGCAGGGGGAGTGGGAGAGGAAGACGCAGGCTCCTAGTGGAGGAGCCTAATGTGGGACTCGATCCCAGAACGCTGGCATCACGCCCTGAGCCAAAGGCAGACGCTTAGCGACTGCACCACCCAGGCACCCCTATACACATTCAGACTTATGCTGCTAACATACCTCAAAACTTTCATTCTAACCCATTGAATGTTACCCTAATAACTCTCATTCACCTATTCTACTTCATTGTAGAAATAGTAAGCATGTTACATGATAGTAATGTTAATCACAGAGTTAATAGGAAATGATAAATAGCTCAGATCAATGAAAAATTAAACTTCTACGACAGTCTTTAGTACTATGCGGCAACCATTTAAATCTCTTACATATAACAGACATAAACATTAGGAGAATATTTACAAAAATAGCTTCATATTGCTGGTAACATAATTCTGAGATTTCGGGAACAACCATGCTTAGTCTGGTATCGAGAAGCCAAAGTTCTTTTAATTTATTGGCTCACACGAAAGATTAAATTTATCATATACAGGCTGCAGAGGGGAAACTGACAAGACTATTCTTCTTTTGGTTGCAGTTCTTTATTACCTTTCCCTAAAGATCAACATCACTGTTTCTGTGTTATTAAAGACATTAATCTAAAAATACCTCAAATGACCCTAACGATTGACTTGCTAGTGTGATGGTTGGCTCAGCTGACTGATCATGTTAATTAGATTGGTGAACTACAGAAAACATCCTTAGTTTTAACATGGTACTCTGAATTTGAGAGTTTGGAACCTCTAGACAATCAATTCGCTGTGAAAGAATATGGGCCATCTTCAGAATCAAAGCCAAAGGAGTTAATGTAAAACTGAATAGATTATAGAATTAAGTGGTCTCACCCATAGAGTTCTTTAAGGACCTAGACACCAACCTAGAAAGACCTTCAAATAGAATGTAGTATCCCTGGAACACCGTGCTCAAAATCTCAGACACATTTTACTATAATGCTTTCTATTATGTGGTTTAGCCTTGGGAAAAAAGAAAAGAAAAACTAGAATATAACAACAAAATAATGAGGATTATTTTTTACCTATTTTGATAGTTATGGGGTGTTATATGCTCTAAAATAATAGACTGTAGCTCCACAAGTACTTCATTCTTACATGTTCTAAGTACATGTTGGTTGTCCTCTATAAGGAAGGTTTAACAGAAGTAGTATCTGATACTTTAAGACTGATTCAATTTGGAAAAACACATAAAGAAAACAGAAAACTTAATGATGTAAATAAAGAGCGGCGATGTTAAAATATTGGTAATGTCGGTAAGTATCCAGTGGACATCACATACCAGCCAGTGGAGGTAGCATTTATGAAGGATCAAAAGACAAGCAAAACCAACATTTTTTTGAGGAGTTTTTCAATGTATTTCCTAGTATTTTTTCTACAGTTCAAATGTCAAAGATCTCTTTATATTAAGATCACTTTATGTTATGAAGTGGCAACAAGATCCATGAGGGGTTTTTTTGTTTTGTTTTTTGTTATTTTTTTTTTGTTTGTTTTGTTTGTTCTTGTTGTTTTTGTTTGGTTTGGGTTTCTTTTTTGCTCGCCACTGTTACTCTGAGTAAATGCAAATGTCTTATCACGTGTCCATGGTCCCTCTCTAGCATTTCCCCTTACCTGGCACTTTATTTCCATGCTTTGGCTAGACAGAATGTCCAGGAATTCCTAAAATCCCTCCAGTCCTGTCTGCTGCATGAACTCTGCACATTCACCCTCACGTTCCATTCCTCACTTCTTAACATGGCTGACTCCTATTCTTCAAATGCCGGCTTCAATGTACTTTCTCAGAGTAGCTCTCACCCATTACTTAGTTGCCTCCTGCTATTTACCCTCCTCCAGAACCAATATTTGCACCCTTGGGGATAATATAGACCCTGTTCAGAATACCTGCTCTATACCTAGAAGCTTATTATTCCAGTTTATATTAAGTATTTCAAAGGATTTCAACATCCCCTGAAGGGATATTATTGACAGAACACATAAAATCAAACTAAATTTTTCTAAACTAATGTGCAAAACTGTGGTTTTAAAAACCAAGTATATAAACTAACAAAAATTTAATTTAGTCTACCTCTCCATTGTTTTTAATTTACACATTTGTCTATGGATAGCTACAGATACCATTACTTGAGTTATTATACTTTTGTTAGCTACTGGGCTAGCACTTCACCCAAGTTTTCTAATGGGAAGCTTATTTTGTAGGATAAGTTGTTTGAAATATTTGGGTTCAGAATACTTCAAGGTATTATAAAAAGGAAAGAGATCTATTGGGATAGCTGCAAGGGGCAAAAGCTACTGAAATATATGGGTATGGACAAGGTTATTTGAAGTTTTTTATTAAAATCATTATTGCCTTTGATCAGCAGAATAATTTTGTGATAAATGTATTTACAATAGCTGGTATTCAGGTCTAGAATTTCTTTGTAATGTGTAAACAATATATTTTTTTAAAGATTTTATTTATTTATTTGACAGAGAGATAGAGAGCACAAGTAGGCAGAGGAATAGGGAGAAGCAGGCTCTCTGCTGACCAGGGAGCCCAGCGTGGAGCTCAATCCCAGGACCCTAGGATCATGACTGAGCCAAAGGCAGATGTTTAACCAGCTGAGCCACCCAGGCACCCCTGTGCAAACAACTTATTGAGTTATACAGAACTCCAAACTGTGAAGCTATGCTCTATTTATGAAAAATTTTATTTGCTTTTTAAAAAATTTTATTTGCTTTTTAAAAAGTTTCATGAGTTAATTTTGACAGTTTGTTTCTTGCATGCATCTTTGTAAAATTATTTTAATAAAATTATTTAAGATTATGTTTGAAGGTGAAGAAGGATGTAATTCCAGAACATCTTTGGTGAACCATACAAAATAAAACAAATTTTGATAACAGAACAAGAAAATATATTGGTTTGAATAGTCTAAGGACTAACATGTTTTTTATCCAGAAATCAATTTTTGGGCAACTTCAATACTCTGGAACATAGCCAAAAGGCAACAAGAAAACTAAATGAACAAACAAAGTGCTAAATAGGAATCTCAATAAGTGTATATTTAATGCAAACTTTAAAGTTCCTGTATTCAAGCCTCTTGCAGGCCACATCATGTGATAATATTTATCATTTTAATTATAATCATTGATTTATTCTCCTTCTTTATCCCTTTAAATTGAAAATTCCTTAGTGGTAAAACTGTTCAATTTAATAACAGGTAGGAGAATAGAACAACGTGGAAATAAAGGTATAGAAAAAAATTCATAGCATCATCCAGATTTACTGAGGTAGTATACTTTGTTCATCTTCATTAGCCATCTAATACTAACCTCAGTGTTTGCATATTATTGTTTGTATTAATTTAGTATACAACTACAATTAATGTGTCAACCTGTTTTCCTAAGTCACACTTAATTAAAAGCAGTACACCAACAAAGTTGGGCACAGGCATCTGAACAAAAAGAAGAGGAGCAGAGGGAAACAAACAAGTAAGAATCAAAGAAAATGCTGGTAACATAGCAGAGAATAAAAAGAGAAGGAATTACAGTTACTGGAACCATTAAGAAAAAGTTGAGTGATATTCCATTTTATATCTTTAAAAGCAGGCGAAGTATAAAATACATTATAATAAAATTCTCATTAAAAATATGTAAAATTTAAAGGTATTAGCTCCTAAGCAATAAGCTTCAGTTATATGGGGGGAAAAAGTGTCTTAAAACAAGTTATTCACATATGATACTAGATCAAAGATACTACTGTATCGCTAATACAAGAATTTGTTTTGATTCATTTCAATTTTTGAAGAAAGTTCACAGGAAAAGCCTAAAATGAGTTCCTATCAGAAGAATTACACTTGCTTTGCAAGCTTCTCTGACACCATAAATCCTCACTCTATTCTGAGGCTGGGTTATAATTGATGGATACTATGACATTGTATTTGCATTAGAGATTATCATAAAAAGATCATGAAGAGGAGGTGTCCTTAGTACTTAGAAAAATCCTGCCTTCCCAATTAATTAATTTGTAGGGGACAGGTAAGTGACTCCTTAACTACATAGTTGAATATGATATTATTTTATTCCGTAAAGTCCTACCAACTTACATTCTTTGTAGTATTTCTTTAAAAAACTAAAACAGAATGCAACTTTGAGATTTAGGCATACATATCCAACATTTTTATGTGTCTCTGAAAACCATTATTGTTTTGTCATTTCTACTACAAATTTAATTTCAAGAAAGCATACAATTTGATGAACCCTTACTCATAGGAAAAATGGTAGGCAACATAGGACTAAATAAATCCAATCGATTGACTGCTATTTATACAAATTTAACACAATATATTTCTTTGTGAATGTCTAATGTTGGCCCTTTGATTGTTTTTAAAATGATCTCAATGTTTCTCTCCAGATTTGACTCATCCAAGTAAAATCACAAGTATGAAGAATTTAAAAAAGAACTTCTTTAATCCCTCACATATAAATGATAGTTATAAATAGCAAATTTCAGAAATCACCATTTCAGGATGATCTCTAAGTATATAATCATATTCTCATTTATCATGCTTTATAAAATATTCAGCATGCTACCCTATATCCCTCAAACAGTGAATCCTCCAAGCTATTTCTATAAGAAAAAATTATTTGAAGCATTACGACATTTTTTTCTCACCTGTAGGTCCTGGTATCTAATCTTAGGGCTCCATAGCATTAATCACTACCATAAAACCAAAAACTACTTAAAGATTAAGGTTATTTTTAAAAAGTTTTGAAACAGTGAAAGCAACCTAGAAATGATCTTCATCCTTGTTTTGCACAAAATAACTTTAAAGCTCCGAAAAAGTATTTGCTCAAATCATATACCTAATAATAACTAGTACGCAGCGACTGCTTTGTAGATACTATAGTTAAGTCCTTTACATGGATTGTTCCCTTTACTCATTTCAGTAAAGTTGGATTATTACTCATCTCATTTTACAGATGCATCCTGATGAGGATAAGAAACTTTTTTAAGTGTGAAGACTATAGCACTAGAAATCAAGTCTTTTTCTTTCAAGAACCTTATTTTTCTATCACCTTTTAGTACATAATTAATCTTTTATTTACACAAGTTTAAGACAAAAAACTTACATTATATTTTTATTCAGGTTTTATACTTAATTTATGAACATTTATAGACTGAAAACCCTTGAACTAAAAAATTCCATAGAATTAGAGCCGTTGTAAATAATTTGAGGGCACATTTTAAGGTTCAGGACATCAAAGAAACACAAATCATGACATGACTATCCATCTACTTCCATATACATAAAGTTAGTTAAATCATATTTCATTGGTTCTTAGATGCAGTTTTTTCCCCATTTTTTTAACTTTATGAAATCAGGATGCTCCTTACAACTGAAGGCATCTTATAATTGATACTGATCAGGAGGCAGATATTACAGTTCCTGTTGCATGACATGTGCTAACTTGATCTAGCTGCATATAAAGTAGTTGGAAGACTGAAACTTTATTTTTAAGTTTAAAAAGTAAAGACCATTTGTGGAAAAATATGAATATCAGTTGTTCTCTGAATACCTTCCTTGACACTTTCTTGTGAGATCAAGAAAGTCTCATTATTTAAACTTCCAACATAGTGGCAGTATGCACTCCTTGAAGAAATGCTACACAGAAAATATATGGAAAACAGAGACTTTGATCCTGCAGGAAAACAGTGTGGACAATGTTAACTCTAAGTAAAAAAAAAAAAAAACCAAAAAACAAAAAACAAAAACAAACACCAAATCCTATTAAGAAATTAGAAATGCCTCAATAACTTTGTCACACTTATAATTTTCTTTTTAATGTATGCACAAATATGATATATGATAAAGTATCAATGTATAAGAATGTCTACAAGAGATCTTTAAATATGTGTAACAAAAATTTTAAGTGATTTGAAGTCAATATTTTATAGTTTATTTAATGGCTTTTTTTCCTTAATGACACAGAATAGTGGGGCACTATTCAATAGATGGTGCCCTGCATATGTTAAAGCATGTTAGTATATGACTTGATGATGATGATTTTTGTGACTAAATTGTATCAAATGAAAGAATAGCACACTTCTTCAAAGATGACCAATAATTTTAAGCTTCTGGATGAGTAACATCACAAGTACAGCTGGAAAATTTTGTGAAAAAAAAGATCAATCTGGACAAATCTTACATAGCATACTATTAAAAAGTAGGGTCAGTGTTTGATTCTGGTAGGAGGAACAGGACAGTATTGAAAAGGATTATGAGGAGATGTTCTAATTGCTAACAATGTTTTATATTTGACCTGAGTTGGTAGCTGTGTGGGTATTTGCTTTGTGACAATTCACTGAGCTGTTC
The DNA here is from genome assembly GCF_017311325.1 of Ursus maritimus. Classification (NCBI taxonomy): domain Eukaryota; kingdom Metazoa; phylum Chordata; class Mammalia; order Carnivora; family Ursidae; genus Ursus; species Ursus maritimus. The sequence continues at coordinate 65,961,222 of NW_024426774.1, forward strand.
ATTTTTCTTTTGTGTGCTATTTATACATGTGATAAATGTGCCAATGCAAATGGGAAAACATTTTAATATTTTAATAGGCCTGGAAGAGATACAAAATAGTCATAATAGCTATTAAAATTTATCTTGAAAGCAGTAGTGCAATTTCCACAACGGTGAAACTGAGAAAAACTAATATTTGGTGTACTTAGTATCATATAGGTAATCTGTAATAGAGATAGGTTCTCTAACTCTAGAATGCCACAAGCAACTAAACAAACAGTATCAACTAATGTACAAGATACAGAAAAAAAGTCAGAACACTTAGGGCATCAGGCAAAGAAATTAACAAAATTCTCTAAGACAGATTACAGTTTTCTGGTCTCAAAGCTTCCCCTGAATGTGAGAAGATATGGATGACAATGTTTGGAGGAGGGAATAGCACATAAAAATATTCACATGCCTAACTCTCTTTCCCCAAACCAAGCCTAAAATATATAAGAAACACAGGGTTGGGGCATTTATGTATGCAGGTTTATCTGATTATATGCAGGAGACTATCTCAACTAAGTGGTCCTTCTCCATGATTTGTCATGCCCCAGATATATCTAGGGAATGATTTATAAAAACAACCATACACCATTACATATTTAACCATGGGCTCTAATTTTATCAATCATTTTTCTTTCAAATTTAATTCATGTCTTTCTTATTCACTTAGTTCTTAGAAAACTATCCAAACTGGAAGGCAGTGGAACAACATCTTTGAAGTGGTAGAAGGAAAAAGAACACTCTCAACCTAGGATTCTATAACCACTGAAACATTTTTCAGAAATAAAGGCAAAATAAAGGGTTTAAACTATACAATTAGAAGCTGAGAGAATGTGTCAACTTTAGACCTCTACATTAATAAATTCTAAACAATACTACATGATAATCTGCATCTACACACACTAATGAATAATGCCAGAAGTGGTAAATACATGGGTACACATTAAAGATAATTATTCTCATTTTTTATTCTAAAATATAATGACTTGTAAAACAAAAACAGTAACAACAAATTGGGATTTCCAAAAGGTACGATGACACCCAGAAACACATTGTTCCTACATGTATCATATACCTATCTTGGTTCCAATTAGTTCTTTAATCTTTTTTTCAATATTACCACACTCAGACTGTGTCCACTTAAGCAATTATGTTTTGTTCATGTACACTATATGGCCATACATCGCAGACAGACGTTAGCTGTCTAAAGCTGTCTACTCCCTTCTGAAGTACCCAGTAATGAAGAATACTGCAATTGTTCTCAAGTGTGTGGGGTGTGTGGTGTGTGTGTGTGTGTGTGTGTGTGTGTGTGTGTGTGTGTGTGAGAAAAACCAAGGATTCTTATTTTTTTATGAGTTAATAGCCATAGTCAAATGCAATATAATGATTTCACCTAACATTTCTTTCTTCTATAAGAATAGTTATTTTAGTTGGATGATTAGTCTAAAGTCTTTGAGATATAGCTCTTCTTAAAGGAACACTGAAATAAGTAAACCAGACTCATTCCCATGCAATACAAGAATGAATCTTAGAAACTTTGTGCTATATGCAAAGTGCCAGAAACTAACACTATATTCTATGTAATTCAGATTATATGGAATTCTGGAAAAAGCAAATCTGTAGTAATTAAAAGCTGATCAGTGATTGCTAGGGACTAAGGATGATGGGATAAGATTGATATAAATAACTGACTTTTTGCATGATGGAAATATTCTATATCTTGTATGTGATAGTAGTTATACATCTGTATATATTCATGAAACCAATGGAATCATACACTAAAAGAGGTGTAATTTGTTATATGTAAATTATACTTCAATATAACTGACTCCCCTAACAACTCCACCCCAAATAAAACTCTTTTACATACATACTCCTCCTTATTTCTAGAGAAAAAATGTCTAGGGATTTAATCAGAATAAGGTTTTCCCTGTGTCTTGCCTACCAGTTGTGTAGATAGCTTTGGATCCACCCTTATTTGTTATTTATGTTCTCGAATATATTATCTGCATATTTAAACAGTGAAATTATTTGAATTGCTTCTTCCTTAGCAGAATGTTTTTGTTGTTATTTCTGACATCACTCAGAATATTATTCGAATATCTGCTTTCAACCATTTACTGTCTATTTTTGGTAAGTGCAATGTCAACTAAGGCCCAAAAGCAAACCAATAGCTGATATTTACTGAGTATTTCTTAGGTACCAGTCACTCTTCAAAACTCTTTACATGTATTAATTATTTGTTGCTCATAATAACCTTGGGGAGTACATTATCTTCATTTTATACATGAGGAAACTAAGACAAAAGAGGAGAGTAACATGCCCAAAGTCACAGAACTGAAAACAGTGAACCTGGGATAATCATCTGTCATAGGGTAAGTAGCAAGCAAATTTGTCAGTCAATTGTTGGGTCCTATATTCCAAATGTCACTGTTTTTACACTCCTAGATTTTACCAGAAACTCTAAGCAATACTGATCTTTATATTCACACCCTTAATCTTATAAAAATACAAAATTTCAAATTTTCCTTTGTATGTGACCTGATTTATCAGCCAACCCAGAGACATCAAGTCCCATACCACAGTCTCCCAATTAAGAATGTGCTCTTCATGATGACTATAGTTAACACTGCCATATGACATATATGAAGTTGTTAAAAGAGAAAATCACAAGGAAATTTTTCCCCTTTTCTTTTTATTGTATTTATGTGAGATGATGAATGCTTTAATTAATGTAATTAATTAGTATTATTTAATTAATAATTAAACTCAATGTGATAATCATTTCACACTTATATATAAGTCAAACCATTATACCATACTCTCTAAACTTATATAGTGATGTATGTTAATTATATCTCAATAAAACTGGAAAAAATAAAAACAGAAAAAAAGAATTCATTCTTCCTTACACATTGGGTTTTTTTTCTAATATTAAATCATCAAGGCCTACCAGCTGTTGATTTTACTGGCTAAAGAGGCCTATTATATTGAGAGTTTGAAGGTATCAATACCCCTACGTGCATCTTTTCTTTAATGAAAAGATCCAATACCCTCTTGTCCTCCAGGGAGTCTGAGCTACTTGAATTTTATCACAGTTTTGCACATCAGTAACTCTAGAGGCTCTCAATTAGCATGTTCAATTAAACAGTTTAGTTCAGATTTTGGTATATGTGTGCCACCTGAGCAGTAGTGACTGGTTTCCCAATCATTCATAATACCTATACTGCTGATGTACGCTGGTATTAGAATAAATATCCTATCTCTCAAAACAGAGATGTAATTGATATTTATATTGCTGCTACTTTTTTCATCTTTTTATTACTGCATCATTTTATTCTGTCAAAGACTATTATGGAGTATTTGTTAGAGCACCTAAAAAATAGTGTGAATTGAAACTGAACTCCAATATTTAGAAATCAAAGAAAGCTTCCCACCATGAGCTTTCATATAATGAAATCAGCACATGGCCCCCAATCTCTCACAGGAGATCTCATGAGGTTACATGCCCTGCCATCAACTGGCATTTTTATCTCTCTTCCACAGTTATTTTCCCTACACAGGAGATTTCTATTGTTGGGGATTTCTGTTTTCAAGTCTCTTGCTCTCACCCTTCCTAACTGTCAAAACTAGGTTAGATACTCCAAGTTTTAGTCAAAACAGAGTACTATCTTCACAGTCAGACAGCACTTGTTCCTATAGTCCATAGTAAGGCAGCACTGGTATATTAAGGGATTGACCATCAATAACTTATTTTCCCATTTTATATGGAAAGTAGCCACTGAATTTATTCAGTTTTAAATGATATTTTCTTTGCCACAACCTTTACTGTAATCTTTTTTCCCCCTCCAGTTTCCTTTTGGTTCATTTGCTTTATCAGTTAGTCTTGTGTTTTGGAAAATTTCCCTAAAACCAGATCTTGAAGTGATAACTTGAGTGTCCATTTATTTGGGAGACGAGCCCAAGATCATCAGACTATCTGAAAAGTCAGACAGAGAAGAAAAGCCCCCCAAAAGGGTGTGTTAATGAGGGTAATAGAGAGTTGCCAGATAAAATAAAGGATGCTCAGCTAAACTGAAATTTCAGATAAGCAGTAAATATTTTTTAATATATAAGAATGTGCCAAATATTTGCATGGGACATATTTACACTAAAAATTATTTGCTGTTTATCTAAAATTCACATTTAACTGGGCAATTTGCATTTTTATTTGCTCAAGCTAGAAATTCTAGCAAGGTACCACCATCGGCAACTAAAGATCAATCCTGAGAAACCATATGGAATGTTTCAAAATCATCTCCTCAGAGGACAGGATAGCTGACTTCCCAATTTTGTTTAGGGTTGCTCTGATTGCTTCACTCTGTGCTCCCTTTTCCCTCTCCGGACTTCATTCTGAGTTGTGCCTGCCTGCCTCAGGAAGCTCCTATGTGTAATATTGGAGAAAACCCTTGGCAGAGAAGATACATGGGCTTGAAGTGAGAAGTGCAACTCTGGCCTGGGCTTCGTTCCCCTGTGAGTACAGTTTCCAGCAGGAAGCCCTGCCTCAGGACGTCAGCTGCTGGTGAGCTCCATCCTCTACTTCTTCCTTCCCTCTACTTCAGCCCAAGGATTGGCAGTGGTTTACAACACGTTTAAGTCCCTAGGTTTCTTAAAGTCATTTGTCAGCTTAATTCTTCTTCCCTCTTTAATTAGTCACTTAATAAAGTATTAAGTGATTTTTATTTGAACCATATGAAGCAAATTTTATTTCTTGCTTAGTAATTGACAGCCTATAAAATTTTATGTACTTTTCTGAATATGCATGCTATTTTTTCTCAAAATAAAAGAAAAATAAGCAAGACAGGGGGAAAGAAAGAGACACACAGAGAGAGTGTGTCTTATGATTGTTTAATTGGTGGTGTGGGAGAAAGAATCTGTGGAAAAAGAACTTGGTTCTTTCCTCCCTTGAGACTGGCCTGTGTACAAAAAAGTTGCATTCTGGTGTGATAAGCATATTTAGTGGGCAAGGTTAAAATAGTGGTGAGTGTGCTCAATTCAAGGAGATATCACCAAATCCATCTGGCTGTGTGCCTAAGTCATATCCCCAGATATTTTCATCAATAATAAATTTGATTTCTTACCATCATTGGGCTGAGTCCCATGTATATCTTTCAACTGATTTAGAAAACAAGTTTAAAAAGAGAAATGCATTACATACATACGGGCCCCTAGAATTGGATTTGGGGAACAAAAGAAGAGAGAAAAAGGATTTTGATGTGTATAAATCATGCTAATTAAGTCCTTAGGCATGAGCAATTAAGGACCACACAGATTATTTTACTTTAATAATGTTCACTGACATTTTGTGCCAGGAGGTGTGTTTTTCACATCTGTGGTTGACTTTTAACTGGCATAGCAAGGGCAACTTTGATATGATCATAAGATATTTCATCTTTAGCCACTTGATATGATGGATTATATTAATCACATTTTATATTCTGATTAGCCTTGCATACTTGGAATAAATCCCACTTGGTCATGGTTTATAATTCTTTATATACATTGTTAAATTTGCTAATATTTTGTTGATACCTTTGCATACATGTTCATGAGGGGTATTGGTCTGTTGATTCCCTATCTTGTAATGTTTTTGCTTGATTTTGGTATTAGAGTAATTCTGGCCTCATAGAATGAATTAGAATGAGTTAAAATGAATATCCTTTCTGCTTCTGTTTTCTGGGAGGAATTGTAGAGAATTGCCATAATTTTTTCCTAAATATTTGGTGGAATTCAGCAGTTACCTCATCTGTACTTAATGCTTTTTGTTTGGAAGATTATTAATTATAAATTCAATTTTCTTAGTGGATAGACATATTCAAATTATCTATTTCTTATTGTGTAACTTTTGATAGCTTGTGCACTTCAAGTAATTGGTCTATTTCATATAGATTGTCAAATTTGTGGCCAAAGATTTGTTCATAATATTAGATTATCTTTTTAAATTTTAAATTCCATTTAATTAACATGTGGTGTATTATTCATTTCAGAGGTAGAATTTAGAGATTCTCAGTTGCATACCACACCAGTGCTCATTGCATCAAGTGCCCTCCTTAATGCCCCTTACCCAGTTACCCCATCTGCCCACCCTCCTCCCCTCCAGCAACCTTGTTTGTTTCCTATGATTAAGAGTCTTTTATGGTTTGTCTCCCTCTCTGTTTCTATCTTACTTTTCCCTACTTTCCCCTATGTTCATCTGAGTTGTTTCTTAAATTCCACATGGGTGAAATCATAGGATATTTGTCTTTCTCTGACGGATTTATTTCACTTAGCGTAATTCCCTCTAGTTCCATCCACATCATTGCAAATGGCAAGATTTCATTCTTTCTTATGGTTGAGTAATATTCCATTGTATATATATACCACATCTTCTTTATCCATTCATTTGTCGATGGACATCTGGGCTCTTTCCATAGTTTGGCTATTGTGGACATTTCTGCTATAAAGATTGGGGTACATATGCCCCTTTGAATCACTATGCTTGTATCCTTTGGATAAATACCTAGTAGTGCAATTGCTGGGTCGAAGGGTAGCTCTAATTTTAAGTTTTTGAGGAACCTCCATACTGTTTTCCACAGTGGCTGCACCAGTTTGCATTCCCACCAACACTGTAAGAGGGTTCCCTTTCCTCTGCATCCCTGCCAACATCTCTTGTTTCCTGAGTTGTTAATTTTAGCCATTCTGACAGGTGTAAGGTGGTATCTGATTGTAGTTTTGCTCTGTATTTCCCTGATCCTGAGTGATATTGAGCAAATTTTCATGTCTCTTGGCTATTGGCATGTCTTCTCTGGAGAAATGTCTATTCATGTCTTCTGCCCATTTCTTGACTGGATTTTTTGTTTGCTGGGTGTTGAGTTTGATAAGTTCTTTATAGATTTTGGAGACTAGCCCTTTACCTGATAAGACATTTGCAAATATCTTCTCCCATTCCGTAGGTTGCCTTTTAGTTTTATTCACTGTTTCCTTTGCTGTGCAAAAGCTTTTTATCTTGATAAGATCCCAATAGCTCATTTTTGCTCTTGTTTCCCTTGTCTTTGAAAATGTGTCTAGCAAGAAGTTGCTGCAACCAAGGTCACAGAGATTGCTTCCTGTGTTCTCCTCTAGAATTTGATGGATTCCTGTATCACATATAGGTCTTTCATCCATTTCGAATTTATATGTGTATGGTGAAGAGACTTTCTTTTTCTCCATTGGATATTCTTTCCTGCTTTGTTGAAGATTAGTTGACCACTGAGATGAGAGTCGATTTCTGTGTTCTCTGCTCTGTCCCATTGATCTATGCAACTGTTTTTGTGCCAGTACTATATTGTCTTGATGATTACAGCTTTGTAATACAGCTTGATGTCCAGAATTTTGATGCCTTCAGCTTTGGTTTTCTTTTTCAACATTCCTTTGGCTATTGGGGGTCTTTTCTGGTTCCATACAAATCTTAGGATTGCTTGTTCCAGCTCTGTGAAAAAAGTTACTGGTATTCTGAGAGGGATTGCATTGAATGTGTAGATTACTTTTGGTAGCATAGACATTTTAACAATATTTGTTCTTCCAATCCATGAGCATCGAATGTTTTTCCATTTCTTTGTGTCTTTCTCAATTTCTTTCATAGGTGTTCTCTAGTTTTTAGAGCACAGATCCTTTACCTCTTTGGTTAGGTTTATTCCTAAGTATCTTACGGTTTTTGGTGCAATTGTAAATAGGATCGATTCCCTGATTTCTCTTTCTGCTGCCTCATTATTAGTTTATAGAAATGCAACCGACTTCTGTACATTGATTTTATATCCTGTGACTTTGCTGAATTCCTGTATGAGTTCTAGCAATTTTTGGGTGGAGCCTTTGGGTTTTCTACGTAGAGTATCATATCACAGGCAAAGAGTGAGAGTTTGGCAACTTCTTTGTGGATTTGGATGTCTTTTATTTTATTTTTTTGTTGTTGTTGCCTGATTGCTCAGGCTAGGACTTCGAGTACTATGTTGAAAAACATAGTACCGGTGGTGAGAGTGGACATCCTTGTCATGTTCCTGACCTTAGGAAAAGCTCTCAGTTTTTCCCCATTGAGGATGATATTTGCTGTGGGCTTTCATATATGACTTTTATGATATTGGGGTATGTTTCCTCTATCCCTACATGGTGGAGAGTTTTAATCAAGAAAGGATGCTGTATGGGGCACCTGGATGGCTCAGTCGGTTAAGCATCTGCCTTTGGCTTAGGTCATGATCCCAGGGTCCTGGGATTGAGCCCCTCATCGGGCTCTCTGCTCAGCCAGGAGTCTGCTTCTCCCTTTCCTTCCTCTGTGATCTCTCTACTGTTTTTGCTCTCTCTCAAATAAATAAATAAAATCTTTTTTAAAAAAAAGGTTGCTGTATTTTGTCAAATGTTTTTTCTGTATCTATTGAGAGGATCATGTGGTTCTTATTCTTTCTTTTATTAATGTGGTGTATCACATTGATTCATTTGTCAATGCTGAACCACCCATGCAGCCCAGGAATGAATTCCACTTGGTTGTGGTGTATAATCCTTTTAATGTACTGTTGGATCCTTTTGGGTCCTATCTCAGTGAGAATGTCTGCATCCATACTCATCAGGGATATTGGTCTATAATTCTCCTTTTTGTTGGGATCTTTGTCTGGTTTTGGGATCAAGGTGATGCTGGCTTCATAGAATGAGTCTGGAAGTTTCCTTCCATTTCTGTTTTTAAAATTTTTTGAAAAAAGATTTTATGTATTTCTTTGAGAGAAGAGAGACAGTGAACATGAGCAGGGGGGTGGGGCAGAGAGAGAGAGGGAGAAGCAGACTCCTGGCTGAGCAGGGAGCAGGACACCGGGCTCAATCCCAGGACCCCAAGATCATGCTGAAGGCAGATGCTTAATCGACTGAGCCACCCTGGCATCCCTCCATTTCTGTTTTTTGAAAGAGCTTCAGAAGAATAGGTGTTAGTTCTTCTTTAAATGTTTGGTAGTATTCCAATGGGAAGCCAATAGGCCCTGGATGCTTGTTTATTAGGAAATTTTTGATTACTGATTCCATTTCTTTGCTGGCTATGGGTCTGTTCAGGTTTCTTTTTCTTCCTGTTTCAGTTTTGGTAATTGATATGTTTCTAGGAATGCATTCATTTCTTCCAGATTGTCTAATTTGTGGGCTCCCTGCTCAGCGGGAAGCCTGCTTCTCCTTCTCTCTCTCTACCTCTGCTTGTGTTCCCTTTCTCGCGCCTTTCTCTCTGTCAAATAAATAAATAAATAAAATCTTAGAAAAAAAAAGATTGGCTAATTTGTTGGCATTTAATTGCTCGTAATATGCTCTTAAAATTCTATTTCTCTGGTGTTCACTGTGATCTCTCCTTTTTCATTCATAATTTTATATTTCAGTACTTTCTCTTTCTTTTTACTAAGTCTGGCTAGGGGTTTATCAATTTTTTTTAAACCAGCTCCTGGTTTCTTCGATCTGTTTTTTTTTTTTTTTTCTGTATCATTGATTTCTGCTCTAATCTTTATTATTTCTCTTCTTCTGCTGGATTTAGGCTTTATTTGCTATTCTTTTCCCAGATCCTTTAGGTGTAAGGTTAGGTTGGGTATTTGAGATTTTTCTTGTTTTTTGATAAAGGACTGTATTGTTATATACTTCCCTCTTAGGACTGACTTTGCTATATCCCAGAGGTTCCAAAGTGTTGTGTTTTTTATTTTCATTTGTTTCCATGTATTTTTTAAATTCTTCTTTATATTTCCATGTATTTTTAAATTTCCTGGTTGACCCATTGGTTCTTTAGTAAGATGCTCTTTAACCTCCTTGTATTTGTGTTCATTCCAAATTTTCTCTTGTGTTTGAGTTCAAGTTTTAAACCACTGTGGCCTGAAAATATGCAGTAAATAATTCCAATCTTTTGGTACCAGTTGTGACCTGATTTGTGACCCAGTATGTGATCTATTCTGGGGAATGCTCCATGTGCACTGGAGAAGAATGTGTATTCTGCTGCTTTAGGATGAAATGCTCTGAATATATCTGCGAAGTCTATCTGCTCCAGTGTGTCATTCAAAGCCCTTGTTTCCTTGTTGATCTTCAGCTCAGATGATCTGTCCTTTGCTGTAAGTGGGGTGTTAAAGTCCGCTATTATTATTGTACTACTAGCAATGCGTTTCTTTAATTTTGTTATTAATTGGTTTATATAGTTGGTTGCTCCCATGTTAGGGGCATAAATATTTACAATTGTTAGATCTTCTTATTGGATAGATCCCTTTATTATGATATAGTGTCCTTCTTCATCTCTTGTTACAGTCTTTGGCTTAAAGTCTAGTTTGTCTGATATAAGAATTGCTACTCCAGCTTTCTTTTTAAGTGTCCATTAGCATGAAAAACCGTTCTCCATCTCCTCACTTTAAATCTGGAGGTGTCTTTGGGTCTAAAATGAGTCTCTTATAGACAACAGATTTATGGATCTTGTATTTTTATCCAATCTGATATCCTGTGTCTTTTGACTGGAGCACTTAGTCCATTTACATTCAGAGTAATTACTGAAATATGTGAATTTAGTGCCATTGTGTTACATATAAAGTCACCGTTCCTATAGATGTTCCTATAGATTGTCTCTAGTCCTTTCTGGTCTTTGTTATTTTTGGGCTTTCTCTCAGCTCAAAGGATCCCCCTCAATATTAATGGCAGGGCTGGTTTAGTGTTCATGAATTTCTTTAGTTTTTGTTTGTCCTGGAAACTCTTTATCTCTACTTCTATTCTGAATGACAGCTTTCCTAAATAAAGTATTTTGGCTGCATATTTTTCCCATTTAGCACTTTCAATATATCATGCCAGTCCTTTCTGGCCAGCCAGGTCTCTGTTGACAGGTCTGCTGCCAGCCTTATGTGTCTACGCTTGTAGGTTAAGAACCTCTTGTCCTGAGTGCTTTCAGGATTTTCTCTTCATCTCTGAAATTTGTAAGTTTCATTATTATATGTCGAGATGTTGACCTATTTTTATTGATTTTGAGGAGTTTTCTCTGTGCCACCTGGACTTGAGTGCCTGTTTCCTTCCCCTGATTAGAGAAATTCTCAGCTATAATTTGTTCAAATAAACCTTCTGCTCCTCCTTCTCTCTCTCTTTCTCTCTTCATCTTCTGGTACCCCTATTATTCGAGTATTATTTTGCTTTATGGTATTATTGATTTTTTTTTTTACTTTATATAAAGTTTTTTTTTTTTAATAATGATTTTTTATTATATTATGTTAGTCTATGGTATTATTGATTTCTTGAATTCTCCTTTGTGAGCCAGTAGTTGTTTTCTCTCTTTTTCTCAGCTTCCTTGTTTTCAATCTTTTTGTCTTTTATATCACTGATTCTCTCTTCTGCTTCATTTTTCCTAGCTGCTAGAGCCTCCTTTTTTACCGCATCTCAGTAACGGCATTTTTAATTTTGGCCTATCATTTGATTTTAGTTCTTCTATTTCTATAGTAAGGGATTTTCTAGTGTCTTCTATGCTTTTTTCAAGCTCAGCTAGTATCTTTATAATCATTGTTTTGAATTCTAGTTCCAATATCTTACTTATATCTCTATTGATTAAATCCCTGGCAGTGAGTACTTCTTCCTGTTCTTTATTTTGGGGTGAGTTTCTCCATCTCATGATTATGTCCAGAAAAGAATAAAAGAACGAGAGAAAAAAGAAAAAATAAGAATGATACCAGAAAAATGCAAATAAAAGTAACCAGAAGAAAACGGAAACAAAACAAAATAAGAAAAAAATCAAACAAGAAGTAAAACTGAACAAAACAATAAACGAGATCCTGCGTGTATTTTGGTTTGTTTGTTAAAAGAAACTAGATCTCAAAATAGGAAAGAAAGAAAAACATAAATATACAAAAATACAATAAAATACAATGAAAGGAAACCAAAAATAATACATACATATATATATCACATATATAAATAATATTAAAAACAATAAAAAAAGAATTGAAAAAATAACAAAATAGCTAAAAAAAAAAAAAAAAAAAAAACCAAAACTGAAAGAGCACAGAATAATAAAAAACCCCGCAAATGCTATATACTGTTTTTCCCAAGAGCTGAAGTTTTGCAGTTCTCTAAGATCGGTAAATTTGGTGCTAGCAAGTTGTTCCTGCTGGTCTTCTGGGGGAGGGACCTTTTGTGTTGATTCCCACGTGTCCTTGTCTGGGTGAAATTACACCCACCTTGCCAGGGTACCAGGCTCAATGTAAGCAGCTCTGGATTGCACTCTGTGTGACTGTTTTGCTCCCTGAAGGCTTTCAGCACTGATGGGGAGGATGAAAATGGCAGTGCCCCAATCTCTAGCCCTAGAGCTGAAATTTCACACCCCAACTCTTCAGTGAGCACTCACAGAAAAACAGTCAATCACTTTTGTCTCCCTATTTTCTGTTCGAACTCTGTGTTCACCTAGCCTATGACCAAGCATTTTTTCATTTCAGGCACGTGACCCAGTTTTGAGTCTCCGCATGTTTCAGACTCCTGCTGCGCAGACCTGCGTCATTCTTTCCAGGGGAGAGTGGAGAGTCTTTCTGTGCTCCCGCCTTTTGCTGGGCCCCTACCCAGAGACTTTCAGCAACTGTGCAGTGGTTCACAATTTATGGCAACACCAAGAAGAAAGCCAGGGCCTAGACTTGTTTTCAGCTGGCTTTCCTGCTTCAATGCCTGGAACCTTGCCGCACTCAGGCACCCCATTCTTTATGTGACTCCAGGGATCCTGAGGCCATGCTGTCGCACCTGGGATTCTGCCCCACTTTGCCACCTGAGCACCTTTAAGCCAGGGACATCCCCCACTGTAGCAGACTTCCAAAAGTTCCGAATTTGTGCTCCTCTGCTTAAAATACTTTGGGGTAGCTTCTTTAAGCCAACTCCTGCCACTCCACCCTATCTTCAGATATACAGCCCAGGATTCATTTCTCTGCACCTCCTACCCTCCATAAAGTAGTTGCTTTTCTATTTATAGAATTGCAGCAATTCTTTTCTCAGAGCTCCATTTATTTCACAGGTGTTTATAATGATCTGATAACTATCTAGCTGAATTCCAAGGACCAGATGAAATTAGGGTCCCATACTCCTCTGCCACCTTAACTCCTCCTCCTTATTATCCTTTTAACATCTGTGCGAACAGTAGTGATGGTCAGGTACCTCCTTTCATTTATGCTATTAATAATTTAAGTCTTTTCTCTTTTTTTCTTACTTAGCCAGGCTATAGATTTATTAATCTTATTGATCTTCTCAAAGAACTAGTTTTTGGGTTTGTTGACTAGAATTGTCCTTTTAAACCTACAACTGTATCAGCAATTGGGAAAATAACCTTAGAGATTATGACAGCTATACTAGGTAGTTACATAAAATTTGATGAGATCGGAGACAGGCAGAACAGGAAGATCAGTGCAAAATACTCAGAGAAAAAGCATAAATGGATGGGTTTCAAGATGGCATTTATTATAAATGCAAATGCAGGTCTTGCATTTCCCATGAGGTTACATGGTAGAGAAAGGTCTAATATTATGGAAGGGGTTAGATGTTGATGTTGACCAAATGAGAGAAAGCCTTTTGGGTAAGGCAGTCCTATTCAGAAAGATAAAAATGGACAAGATACATTTGATCAATGAATGCTTGTGAGTGGGTCATAATATCATTGATTTTACTTTTTCTAAAAAGGAAAACTCCATAATATAATATATAGAGTAATTTTTTAGACAAATTTCTGGGCCATAAAACAAACACAGAGAGGGTAAAAGAAAAGAAGACATTCATATTTAGCAAGAAGTATAAACCGTATTTAGGATAGAAAAAAAAAATGAAAGAATCTATCTAAGCAGCTTTTTAAATAACCAGCTCTTCCTGAAATGAGTAGGAGAATATCAGAAAAATATCTCTATCTATTCATCCATCTCTATAAATCAGAGCTACAGAAATATGTGGAGGAAAAAAAATATTCTTGTCAGCATTAAAATAGCAAAGGCAGAGAAAGGTTAAAATCTAGATGTAAATAAATACCAGAAAGGTATTACTCTTAACGTGGCCTCCAGGGCCAATCAAGAATCAACGCTGTTTATAAATCAAGAATTTGTTGAGTGTGATTCTCCATTTGGAATGAAAGGGGGAAAATAAGGGTAAACCATCCCAAATCTAAGGATTCATAAAACCAAGGATTTATAGGTCCAAGCAATCCAATGCCACACAAATCCAACTCAAAATGGCAGTGACAGAGCTATTTAGACAAGAAACAGTAGAAATTACAAGTCAAGATGGAACCCAGATGAACTGTGCCCAAGACATAGGAATCAAAGGGAAATAAAAACTAAAAGTTCTTAATATGTCAGAAATGGGCTTTAAATAATACCTTGTCACTGAGATTGCAACTTCCAGTCTTTTAATTATGTTAAGAATGTCAGGAATACTATAGTCTTAGAAAAGAAAAAAGATTTTTTCTTTGAGTGCTTTCTACCCTCCTCTCCATTTTTAAATAGTGTGTATAATAGGGTTTTTTTTTTTTTTTTGATGGAATATTTCTACAAATAAAATTAACTTCACAGGCTGAAACCAAGAAAGTCTTCCCATTTTATTCTCCTCCTCTTGGGTACCAATAATTTTTGCCATTATATTTGGAAACAGAATCGGGTGTAAGCCAATGCTATCATAATACTTTGTATTCTATTTAATTCTGAATTATTTAAAAGAAGGAATTATGAGAGACAGATAACTGTAAAGGTCTTAAAGGATTTCACTGGAAGACATTCTATTTTGCAGCTGTTAAAAAAATCTAACTCTACCAGCTATCAAGAATCACTTTTGCTGACTTTAGAAAAATAAGAAATTAGATAGGATTAATTTTGGATTTCAATTACTTTGAACTAAGATAACTGGACTACAGTCCATACTCTCCAACTAGAATTCATGTAGATGCTCTTTATAATATGGTTAGGAACATAAGCCAACTCAGATGAAATAAAAAAAAAATTCATCCATGTTACTATCATTTTTTTAAACCAAAAAATACCTTTTCTGTTTATGATTTCTTCCTATGCAAAATTTAATGGTAGGGATAGGTAATGAATGAGGTTTCTTCTAGCTCCCAACCTTGTTTTAAATGTTTTAAGATGAGAAAAAATCTACCTTAAAACATACCATATTCTTGATAACATAAAGTCCAAAAAGACTTATTTCATAAATGACTTATATGATACTGTATTTGGTAAAGTTCTATAACTGTATTAATTCCTTCAAGTACACATGAGGTTTCTGAGGCGGACAGAGGTTTACTGTTACTGACAATAATAAACACTCCAGTACCCCCCCCCCCCCCCCCCCACTCCAATTTCCCTCTTCTGGGGCAATATGACGAGAATTAGGTGCCATTATATATGCACTAGGGTCTATACTGTGAGGAAACTTGCTGGTTACATAGGAAAACTAGTACAGTAGCCTTCCTTTCCTCTTGAACAGGAGAATCTGTTGGCCTTAGGCAAACAGATTCTCCTTAGAACAGAAGGAAAAAGATCCAGGTTTCCTATCCTTTGGAATATAAATGCAGGCAGAAAATAAGTCAAGCCTCTCTGAATTTCTAACCCTAGAATGCCTTCAAGGCTCGAGGTCTGGTCCCCTTTGAAATGCAAATACATTCCTCAGCCTCATAGATCTCTCCCCATGGTCTCATTATTTACTTACCCTTTAACTTAGAAAATCTCCTCCCTGACCCAGCTCCCAAATTTCTGTTCTCAGAAAGTTCTACCCATGAAGAAACATAAAAAATGTCTACTTCCTGACATTAAACTATATTTTCAAACTAGAATTACTTTAGAACTTTTTCCTTTAGATCAGTGTTCTCAGTGTGTGGTCTCTTGACCAGCAGCATCAGTACCAGCTGGGAAATGTTAGAAATATGAATTCTTAGACCCCACCCTGACCTTCTGAATCAGAAACTCTCTGGACTGGAACCAAGCAATCTGTTTTTTTGTTTTTGTTTTTGTTTTTTTTACAAGCCCTTGTGATTTTGATACATACTCAAGTTTGATAATCATTGCTTTAGATAAATAATGGTATTGACTTTCCCTCCCAATTAATTTTATTGTGGTAAAATATGCATAACATAAAACTTACCATTTTGACAATTTTAAGTGTTCATTTCAGTGCTATTAAATACATTCATACTGCTGTGCAACTATCACCACCCATCTCCAGAACTTTTTTCATCCTGCAAATCTAGATTCTACACCCATTAAACAATAACTCTTCATTATCTTATCCCCTCAGCTTTTGGAAGTTATCATTGTACTTTCTGCCTCTATGATTTTGATTACCCTGACTACCTCATACAAGTGGAGTCTTACAAGTGTTCATCTTTCTGTGACTGAATTATTTCCCTTAGCGAAATGTTATTAAAGGCTACTGATGTTGTAGCATATGTCAAAATTTACTTCCTTTTAAGGCTGAATAATACTACATGGTATGGTAGGGGCTAAGGGGAGGTTGACCAAGTTGGGCCACTCTGGCATGAAGATTATATTTTGAGTTTAAGGCAATGAGACTCCGTGGACTCCAGAGAAATTTTTTGCCCTCCCTTAACTGTATAGAAGAATCTAAATTAGGAGTCTTTCCCGGAATAAAGATTACTACCAGAGATAAATTTTATCTGAGTGACCCATCTTTATGGCAGGGCAAACGTCTAATTACTAAACATCTACTCTTCTTATTGCCTTGGGAACTGCATTCCTTCCCTTCAAAGTCCCATACCCTTATCCCCTTCTCTTTAGTTCAGCATGACCTAAATATCTCATTTTGCTTGGCTGTCTTTGGAATTTCCATGTCTGTGTGGATTCCCCATAGGAAATTAAATTTGATTTTCTCCTACTGATCTGTTTCATGTCCATTTAATTCTTAGTCCAGCTAGGAGGATCTAAGAAAGAAAATTCCCGCTCCCTAGCATTATGTATATGCTATAGTTTGCTTATCTATTCAGCCTCTGATGGCCACTTGGGATGTTTCCATTTTTTAGCTATTTTGAATAATGCTGCTATGAACACAGGAGTACAAATATCTCTTCAAGACCCCATTTTCAATTCTTTTGGCTATATATCTAAGTGGAATACCTGGATCATATGGTAATTCTATTTACAATATTTTTGAGAACCTGCCATACAATTTCCACAGTGGTTGCACCATTTTACATTACCACCCCAACAATTGTACAGGGTTCCATTCCTTTTTCTTATATCCTTGCCAAATTTGTTATCTTCCTCCCTTTTTTTAAATAGTGAATATCTTAGTGGATATGAGGTGATATCCCATTGTAGTTCTGATTAGTGACTTTGAGCATCTTTTCATATGCTTATTAATAGGCCATTTATATATTTTCTGTGGAGAAATGTCTATTTAATTCCTTTGTCCATTTTTTTTCACAAGTTGTTTGTTATTTTGTTGTTGAGATTAGGAATTCAATATATATTCTGGTTATTAATCCCTTGCCAGGTATTGATCTGCAAATATTTTTTTCCCTTTCTGTGGGCTATCTTTCTACTCTGTTGATAGTGTTTTTGATGCATAATTCAAAAAAATCATGAATTCCAATTTGTTTGTGACAGTTTTATTCCTATTTAGAGATCACATGTTTCAGGAAACTACTACTGAAATTTTAAATTTCATCTTCACAGCTGCAAAAAATGTAGAATAGAATGATCTTCAAATCTATGATAGCTCATTATCTCATTGAAATAAAGTTTGTTTCTTTAAGCACCTTTATTAGGAATGTGTAATGGTCATTTTGGAGCAAATATTGAAAAATATTACAATAAGGAACATTAATGTATCAACTTGAATTCAAACATTGTGTGTAATGACACAACTTAATGAAAGCTTTTTGCGATTATGTAAAACTTACAATATCCAACCTATGAATGTGTAAGCTAGAGTGTGAAGCACATATAAAATAAAATAATTAATCAGGTCATGATCTCATGGATTGTGAGATCGAGCCATGCGTTAGGCTCTGGGCTTTGCGAACATTTATGACATTAATATTTCCCATATACAAAATGAATTATTTAATGATACCATATAGGTGATTATGATACCATAATCATCCTTTAGAATAATTTGTGTCCCCACCTACGTTTGATATTTTGACCTACTCCTTCTTTAGGTTTAGTAAATATGGTAAGAAAGATAACAGAAAAAATTGTTCATAGAGATTAAATTATCTGTTAATTCTATTATATCATGTTCTGTCCTATATATATGTAGGTGTCTTGATAAACGAAGTCACAGGTGCATTTAATAGTACCTACAGATGGATAAAATTGTTAGTCTCATAACTGGCAGTGACTAGTTTTAAAATCCATTATAAAAGAAGTCTTGACCAGGGAAACTGTCAGGAAAATAGACAATTTAACTCAGTAGGGGAAAAAAGCTCGGAATTCACAAAAGTTAGTGCTTTTGAATGTATCTCACAATTCGATTTAATTTAAAAGCACACACAGAATGAGATAATATAAAGCTGAAGCATATTTTACCTGTCAAGGACAAACTCTACAGATTCACTTAACTTTGTATTTTACTACTTTATACATTACAGTCTAATATTTTTGGTGTGTTTTTTGGTCTTACAAAGCACAATAAACCTAATTTTTAAAAGGAGCAGGAACAACCTGTTTCATTCTTTGTACCCTTAGAAGACAGTTCAAAGGCTCAATGGCTGTCTGCAGCCTAATGGATATCTGGACTTTGTTACTGTATTGATAACAATTTCACATGCAATCAACAGGATGGGCTGCATGACAGTTGCCTTGATAGATCACTTACCATGATTATTTAATATCTGAGTTAGTTAATATGGTAGAGTCGATTCATTGTTAATTATTTTCAGGCATGAAGTAAATTGACTTGAAAATTATATTCATTGTTTTTAGGCTTCACAATACTATGTAGACACTGTACACATAACTAGAAATATAGTCTCACATTAAAAGCAAAAAGCTCTATTAGTTTCTTCAACTTCAGTGACATAGTACTTTTATACTTTCAAAAGTACAGTTATGAATAAAAACGTCACCAATAATATACTAAGAATAAAAATAGTTGAATTTATTTAAATAACTTGTATTTAAAGAAACAGTTATTATTTCCAATTAATAAAATCTAACCACTTATTTTCAAAATAAATTCAGCATGATGTGTCAAAGTTATTTGTACTCATCCCTAGGATTTAGTGCAAGGTTTCTTCAGCAATTTGACATTTATTTTCAATGAAGAGAAAATAGAATTATAAATATTTTACATACATCTGCTTTTTCTCAGAATACTAAATTTGTAGAATCTGTGAAAATAAAATATACTCTAAATAACACCAGGCCTTCCTGAAATACCACATGTCGGGTGATTAAATTCTCTTTTATTTTTTATTTTTTTAAAGATTCAATTAATTTATTTTAGAGAGAGGGGCAGAGAGAGAGGCAGGGAGAGTGCATGAGAGCAGGGGGATGGGCAGAGGCAGATGGAGAGGCAAGAAGACTCTGTGCAGAGCCCAAGGCCAGTCTTATCTCAGGACCCATGAGATCAAGACCTGAGCTGAAATCGTAAGCCAGAGGCTTAACTGACTGAGCTATCCAGGCACCTCTAAAATCTCTTTTAAAAATAATTTTTTTTCTGCTAAATTTTAGAAAAATGAACAAATGTAGAAAAATTAAGAAATACATGAAAGTAATCTTAAATCTATTTTCCTTGGGCATTTTGAGCTAAGTTGTATTATATTGCTGAGATACTTTATGAGTCTGATGGTTTTAATTTACAGGTCTGCAATGCTTTTCTGTGAAAGGCCAAGTAGTGATTTTCTTAGGATTTACAGGCCATAGAGGCTTTACTGTTTGATGTTTCTGTTGAGGGACAAAGCCTTGGAGCTACTTGCTCTGCCATTTTTGCTGATATCACTCTATTCAGCCTAATTTGAATCATATGGTTTGGGAGGAGGATCCTTAGCTAGCTAACAAAAATGTCCAAATTAAGCACTTCTGATGCATACTAACTTGAGATTGCTGTTTAAGGGGGGAAAATGTGCAATTACTTGAATTACAAAATGAAGTACGACTCTTCTAAAACTTCATTTTAATTAAAAGAATGATCTACATTCAAATTATGGTATTTGGTCTTGGGTATTTGACAGAAATTTCAGAAATGAATGCAGTGAGCATTTATGGTAAAAGTTGAGATTTTAAATAAAATTTAAATTTATGGAAAACGTATATTTGCCATTGAAGCTTCATAGGTTTCCAGTGAATAAATGTTTTTCTGATGATATCTATGCTTACATCAACAAATAGAGTTTTTAAATATTATTTGAACTGTGTTAACATTTGGAAAATCTGGATAACTCATTGATCAAATATTTTCTAAATGATCAGTGTATGACGACATAAAATTATGCATGGGTAAAACATCCATAAAACGTGCAACACAGATGAACAAATTTTAATGTAACAGAGTAGGGGAAGTTTATTTATAGGATTTGAATTCCATATCATAACTTTTTTTTTTAAGATTTATTTATTTGAGAGAGGGAAGGAGCATTCGCATGAGTGTGAGAGCAGAGGGAGTGGCAGAGGGAGAAGGAGAGAGAGAATGAGCCTAGAGCCCAACACAGGGCTCAATCCCTGGACCCTGAGATCATGACCTGAGCTGAAACCAAGAGCCCAACGCGCAATGGACTGGGCCACCCAGATGCCTCTCAACTGTCTTTTAAGGAACTACTGCTTGTCAAGTTTTGGTGTAATATCAAAGAACATTTTAGTTATATGACGTGGTTATTAAAATACTCTCCCTTTTCCAATTATATGTCTGTGTGAAGCAGGATCTTCATATACACCAACCAAAATGAGATGTCATATTAATTGAATGCAGAACCAGGTATGAGAATTCTGCTGTTCTGTATTATGCAGGATAATAGATGGATTTGTAGATATGTGAAAAATGACACACTTCACATTGATTTTTGATTGCAGAAAATACAGTTGTTTTTATAAAAATGTTATTTATATTAATATGCAATGCATTTGTTATTGTTAAATGAGTTAATGAATTATTGATTTTTAACTTCTTAGTTTAATTTTTAAGTTGGCAAATATCAATATATAAAACTCAGGAAAACATAAGCTCTTTTGAGTCCTTAATATTTTTTTAGGAGCATAAGTGTTTTAAGATGAAAAGATTTGGGAACTGTTACTTTAAGGGATACTTTATTTCCCTGGTTACACTCACTTTGGCATCAAGATCTTGAATCCAAAAAGCAGGTATCTAAGATGATAATAAACTTGTGAGAAAGTGAATTTTTCAAGCATATGTTTTATTCTGTGCAAATATATGTGTAATTAATTTTATAGCAAATAGAATGTTTTTGAACTTGGACTTGGTTTCCTTTCATTAAGAGACAGACAAACCCTTGACCTATAAGATAGACATGGGAATGTCCAGGTCACCTCTGCTCCTCCTCTATGAGTGGAATTTTGTCCTCTTTAATATCTTTATTCTTCAGTGTAATTATTCACTGGTTCTTTGGTTTTTGGTTAGTATTTAATCAGGGTATCTTCAGACCTCACAATTATTGAATGATGTCAGGGTTGATGAGCCTGGTTCACTGCTCTCTCAGTGGCTGTGAAGTGAGCTGCCTCTGCAGCTTTTTCTGGAACACGTTCTAAATGCTCTTGGGCACTTTTCTCTCAGCATTCTTCCAACAACTGCAGCAAATAAAGGGAGTTCTATATGAGAGGACATGTAGTGCATCAGCATTTATTTCCTTTTGTTTGGGAGATTTCTGTACATATTACAGCAAAATGAAGATAAATTTCTTCTCTGTGGATGAATGCAAAAATGAAGCATGGATGCCATTGTGCTTCTTGTGCACTCATTAGTCATATCTAATAAAAAATAACTATGGGTCTCACTGTTGAATGACTTCATGGTGATCACCATGTGGTTTATATGTGCAAAGCTATGGTTTCAGTGTAATGGTTTTAAAAGTACATTTATATTGAAAAAGAAACTACCGCAAGCTGCAATTAAAATTTTATAGAAATATCATTGCATATGCCGAAAGTACAGCCATCGCCCCACTTGGAAAGGAAGGATGGAAGGGAGGAAGGAAGGAAGGAAGGCAGGCAGGCAGGCAGGCAAAAAGAGGAAGAAAGAACATAATGAATGAAAGAAAATGAAAATAAAATTTTTGCTCTCAGTTTTCCTATAAGGAGGCCCATCCTGGTCAACCTGTAGGCATTTTGGTGGCAGACAGAATTAGTCCTTTTATTTCTAGGTCTTCAGTTTGCCTCATATAGAGTGATCTATACCTAATGGAAGTTTGACTATTTAAAGACAACCTATCATGTATTTTGTAACTGGTTCTTTTTAAAAGATTTTTATTTATTTGAGAGAGAGAGAGAGAGAGGGAGAAAGAAAGAGAGCACGAGCAGGGGGAGCAGCAGAGGGAGAGAGAAAAGCAGATTCCCCACTAAGCAGGGAGCCCAACAAGGGGCTTGATCCCAGGACCTCGGGATCATGACCTGAGCTGAAGGCAGATGCTTAACCGACTAAGCCACCCAAGAGCCCCTTTCTAACAGGTTTTTTTTTAATCTTTTGTCACATACTTTCCCCCCTCTTTGTCTCTAAGATCAAAATAATGTAGGAAGCTCATCTTGATAATACTCAAGAATTATAAACTTGGTAGTCAAAAATAATACTGGAAAGCAGATTTTAGTGAAACAACGCTGACATCCAGTGACTACTTAAGCTAATGCAAAATCTGTAAATAACACAGAACTTGAGAGAGAGTGTTCATTTAAATGTCTAGTCCATGTGAAATACTACTATCATCTGTCTCACTGATCACCGTATCTAGGTCAGAATCTAGGAAGCACCTTGCATAGTCAATCTTTCTGAAGTCTCCGGATTATCAATGACTGCTATTCAACATGCCTTTAAAACAATTGATGTTAAAGTTATTGTGTTTACCACGTATGATATACTCAAACTTTCCCCAATGTAGAAGTGGAGTTAAAAAGATACATAGATATTCATTTTATGAAAATGTACTTTATCCTTCTAAGAAAGAAAGAGAGAAAAAGGGATTAACATTTTTATCACTACACGTATAAAATACGTATATATCAATTAGTAATTTTTTTAAAGATTTATTTATTTATGTGACAGAGAGAGGGAGAGACGGACGCGGGGTTTGATCCCAGGACTCTGAGATCATGACCTGAGCCAAAGGCAGACACTTAACTGACGGAGCTGACTGAGTCACCCAGGCTCGCCTAGTAATTTTATTAGTAAAACCATGTATAACTTATCAAAATAGCCACTTTATGTGTTGAATAAAGATTCACTCTTGCTAAATTAAATGTAAAAGCTATTAGCAAATACACTAACAAATATATTAAATGAATAATAAACTTTAAAAACACTCAGTTCTGGTGTATCCACTTCTCATAAATCATCTAGAGGTAACATATTTATTTTAAATACTTATATAATAGCAAACTAATTTTAGTGTTTTCTTTTTTAATCATTCACTTTATGGGTATAAAAATCACTTTGTACAGAGCTTCTTATTTGTTAGCTAAATGTAGAAATGCTTCTTAATTGCAACACTTGCATTCTGAGTTGATTAATGCTTCTTCTACACCTATTATATGCCAGGAGTTGCAGAGACTGCCCACAAAGAAACTTGGCATTAATATCAGAAGTTAGTTCTATGCTTTCTTAAATTTCCCATGCAATTAAAAAAAATGAGTTCTAGAGTTATTCTGCTTCTTTCTGTCCATGTTGATAGTTGGAAATCATTAAAGCAAGCCCTGGTAACTGTTTATAGGATGTCAATTCCTACTGGACAAAGATGGGATTCTTCTAATATTTCATCCATGTTCTATCATAATTTCTGATTTTAAAGATGTATGCTTTTACATTCAACCATTGCTACAGATAAACGCTTTTATCATTCAAGTGTCAATACTGACATATACATTTTTGGGTGTGTTTATATATATCATTATATATGTATCATATTAATATATACATATACATTATATATATGTTGAGAAACTATTCATGTAATCCTTTTTTATTAACAGCCTTTTAAAAATAAGAATGAATAATTTTATCCAATTTTTGATGCATCCATGAAGGTGGTAATATAGAATGTATTCCTTGGCATTGTTATGATTAATCTTATTATTAATAGATTTTCCAGTATTGAATCATACTTCCACACATAAGTTAGTTTTCTTAGCTAGTTTGCTACTTAGAAAGCCCCCCAAAATGCAAAAAAAAAAAAAAAAAAAAAAAAAAAAAAAAAGTGAATAGCCAAAGATATGGCCTAGAAAGTGTGGCAATTTCTTAGAAAGCAGAACAAGATGGTATTTGTAATAGGTGGTAGGCCGGCTCAATCTACAGGGAAATTATCTGGCATGCTCTGTGCCATGACAGATTTTGTTTCTTGCTTATGACCTGTTTAAAGTCAAGGAATGGTAAGAAAATTCCTCTGTTTTAGTAAAATACTGTTTATTTTAACCAATGGACTGTGGGAAAAATGACTAGGAAAAGTTATCAAAACAAGCACGGCCTTTCTCCCTCTCCCTTTGCCTGCTGCTCTCCCTGCTTGTGCTCTCTCTCTCTCTCTGCACTCGAAAAATCAACATTACTCTTCTAAAGGACTGCTTTTATTTTCAATCCAATTTTTATAGTCTGAAAATGCAAAATATTAAGGACTTTATAATACTAACCTTAAATTTTGGAATGTTCTACAAATATTTGCCTTGCTCATTAGATTTACCCTGATAGTAATATCTCTTTCCTAGATTCTATAAAACTTACACACCAGTCAATAAAGACAATGTCTAATCTATACACAGTCCACAAATCCTTTATCTTCTCAATCCTGCATTTAAAGTCATTATTTAAAAAAAAGGCATTATTTCTTTCTCATTGTTCTGTTTTTCCTAATACTATAAGAGAAAAAGAGAAAAAAAAAAAATGAATGACTTTCCAGTGAGCTCTACAATTCTCAATTAACTGTGAATCAGTAGTGAACAATTGTCAGTAACTTACTCATCAAAAAAATAACATTATTTCAAATTTTAAAGTTGTAAGATATCTTACTATCTATATATTCAACTTTTAGTAGTATTTCCTGTTTTTGACTGCCTTTTAGAATGAAAAAAAAAGAGAGATGTATAAACTCTTGTCAGTTCTTTAAACATTTAAGATAACATTACAAAGGAATTAGTAAGAGTTTATAAATGAAAATGAGGACTTTTAGCAGTCATTTTAGTTGTTTCGTCCATATAAGGTAGTATATTTAAACCTAAATCATTGACAATTGCAGTTTTGAAAGTTTTCATATAGATACACTATTTACACAGCACATTCTAAAGAACAGAGAAACTTTTTATAGTTGAAGTGAAAATAACTCCTTAGTCAATAAAACAGTTTTTATTCTTTATTACTTTTAAGAAAGAAATAAAGACTCGTTCTACACCATCATTATTTGTCTCTTCAGTAGAGCTGAAGAGCTCATGAAAATTTATGTTCACAAAAGTTAAGTCTTAATAATTAGAATGAGGAAGAATAGAAGACTAAGACATCAACATAATTGCCTTATCCTCAATCTATTGTTACTCGTAAGGTTTGACTTGTTCTCAGTAGCCTACACTGCACAAGGGGATAACAGATGTATGGGTGAGGAGGTTCTACCTTGATTATGATAGATTTGTCTTAGTGCCCAGCAAATGCCCAAAACTAGCAAGTATTCAAAAACTCTGAATATGATCATGCTCTGTAAAACAATATTTTTAAAAAAGAATTTGCCATGTTCCTGATTTGAGAGTTTTTTGTATTCTGGATTTTTTTTCTTAGTTGCCTTTATGTAGATAGATGCCCTGTTTTCCCAACTGGAAATTTGGCTTTCTAAAATTAGGCACAATGTTTTCTGCCAACTTTTTGTAACAAAAAGCACATAGACTCTATTTGACAATGATTAGTTGGATGGCCAATAATTTTTCTGAAAAGAAATAAGTAATTTTGAAAAAAAAAATAAGTAATTTTGTATATTCTGACTGATATTATGAATAACAGGTAAATGACATCATGAGTAAAAATTCATAATGAGTATTTATTTACAATTTATTATATAGTTCATATACATGGGCACTGTAGGAAATACCCATTTTACATAATAAGTTAGATGGATTGTTTTTATGCTTAATATATTCTAATCTCCAATTATCACACTTAATTATATCACAGATCATTTTAATTACTTAGGAGCAGTAATGGATTATCTAGTTTTCATGGTACTTCCCATAGAATTTCCAAATAAAAGGTTATTCTCCCTCGGTTTCCTGATAGAATTTGTCTCCACTTATAAGTGCTGAATGGTTTCTTAAACTATACCAACCTTCTTTTTTAAATATTAGAGAAAACATCTCTTGTCTTGACAATGGAAAATGCCCAAGATCCCGAGGGTCATTAATAATTTTGAAGACTTATCTTGCTTTGGATTAATATTAATTTTCCAGTATTTTCAATAGTATATTAGTATATAATTTAAGGTAAGTTTAGAGCAAAGAAGTCACTGATTTTAGTTTCACATGCTGTTTTACTAAGAAGTTCTTGTCTGGGGCGCCTGAGTGGCACAGCGGTTAAGCGTCTGCCTTCAGCTCAGGGCGTGATCCTGGCGTTTTGGGATCGAGCCCCACATCAGGCTCCTCCGCTATGAGCCTGCTTCTTCCTCTTCCACCCCCCCTGCTTGTGTTCCCTCTCTCACTGGCTGTCTCTATCTCTGTCAAATAAATAAATAAAATCATAAAAAAAAAAAAGAAGTTCTTGTCTGAATGGCAAACAGATGAAGCTTTGACTCTCTTAAGATTAATTTGCATACTAGCTAATATTTTCATGCTGAGAAAGCAAAAACATCATCCCAATTTAGAAGCATTTAACAATTTCTAAACACAAAACCATGAAACAGGGAAATATCCATTTTCCCCTCAAAATGGAGCTTTAGTCTAAGGTTTGGCATATATTTACGCTATTTGTAAATAATAAAATAACTAATTGATTAAACACTGCCAAATCACTGAAAAATAAAATTTATTACTTAAATGCCTATTTAAAATAATATAATTTAACATTTAATATATATAAACATTTTACTTTAATTAGGTGACAGTAGAAAAGAATCAGGAGGAAAATCCCATAGATGTTTAAAAAAACCACAGATCTTTAATGAACATTTGTCACTTGTCCAAAACATTTACATAACTCAGACATATGGATTCAGAAAATGTTAAAAAAACAAACAAACAAACAAAAAAAAACTAACAACAAAAACTCAGAGTGGGGTCTCTGGGTGGCTCAGTCAGTTAAGTGTCTGTCTTCGGCTCAGGTCATGATCTGTGGGTCCAGGGATCAAGCCCCATGTCAGGCTCCCTGCTCAGTGGGGAGTCTGCTTCTCCCTCTCCTTCTTCCCCTTCCCCTGTTTGTGTTCTCTCTCTCTTAAATAAATAAATAAAATCTTACAAACAAAACAAAACAAAACAAAAAAAAACCCAGAGTGTCACACAACTTGAAATGTAGAACTTGGAAGCTGATGTAGAGTAATGGAAATAATCTATAGAAATTGGATTATTAAACGATAGGACATGATTGACAATAATAAAAATAATATAACAATAGTTATACTATCTGCTTTGCATTTTTGATGTTTAAATTATCTTCCCAAGAGCTTCTCATTATTAATTTATTTAATACTAGACAACCTTATGAGGTTGAGTTTATAGATGAAGACAAAAGCAAAAGGACATTAAGATATTTGCTTAGAATCAAGTAAATAATACTTTCAGGACCCTGATTCAATCTCTAATAGTGTAGCTTAACTATTTTTCAATATTAATAAATAATATAATTTAATAATAAGATGTTAATTAATTTTTAATATTAATCTGGTACTAATAACAGTGATACTGCTCTTCAAGAATAGAACACTTGAGAAAGTTTTAACGGTAATATAGACCTGATGGGTTTGTTATTTTAACATTTTTATAAAAATATTATCACTCTTATCTTAATATATATTAATACACATCACTCATAAAATTGTCAGTGTGCTTATGGGAGTGTTTGTTCCATTAGTTAGATTGAAGGTTGGCAAGATTTTTCTGTAAAATGCTTTATAATATATATTGGGGCTTTGTGAATTTGAAGTCTTTGTCTCAAATTAGTCAACTCTAGCACTAAACAGCTATATATATATATAAACAAATAAGTGACTGTGTTCCAATAAAACTTTATTTAAAAAAACAGACAAGTCTGATGAGGCTTACAAGCCACAATTTGCCAAACCTTGTCTTAGATAATATTGGTTTAGACATGACAGAGCAGAGACATTAGATTTAAGTCTATGTTTAGACTCTATAACTGATATGTAGCTGCAGAAGCACATTATATTCAGTCTTACCTATCATATCTCCATTATGGTATCTTTTTTAGACAGAGCTGCATGCCAGCCTGGTAACTTCCCAGCATGGTTTACTTATGGGATTCGGATTATATGGTAACTATCTCCACAACTCACATGACAAACATATATTTCTAAAGTCCCAAATGAGCTAAGAGGTTGACCCTTGAATTAATGATTAGATGAACAAAAGCTACTTTCACATATACTTCCATGAAGCTATTTTAAATTGTACAGCAGACAACTGGAAGATGGAAATTTTATACACAATGTCAAGAACCACTTTGGAAAATGTGTTTCTATGTAGAAGCAAATTTTTGGGGAAGTCTCTATTATATTTAACTGGCAGCTTGACTGCCGAGCAGATGATACTAATGCAGAAGGTGCTGCATAAATTCCTCATTAAAACAGAAACATGAACTTTTTATGTGAAAGCAATTTAACTCCCTATGCCTATATCTGCAGTTTGTTTCCCAGCGAACATCAAGTTTGAAAAGAGAAACCTTATATATGTTTTTATTGATATGAATGAAAAACTAAAATGACACATTTGGGAAAACACATAGAAAACAAATATTGTATGTTTTTATACGTAGGATGATGCTTGATGAAAATGATACTTTATTTTTTCTATGTTCAGAACATAGATGTAATTTCACTTGGCAGTTTCAATACCCTGGGTGACTTCACTTTCCATTAAGTTAATGGAATTTTGGACTTCTTAATTGTCAAATTTTGGACTTCTTTATTCTCAAATGTCCTTGCCTCCAACTTCACCAAGTTTGTATGTAAATTAAATCACCTTCATGTCCCTCTGAAAAAAAAAAAAAAAAGATCTGCCCTACATACATACATATAAATGCACACATTCACTGTGAAAATGTGCATTTGCCCCGAAAGTTCCTTGCATTTTTGTGTTCCTTAAAAAGAAGAGCAACTCTTCTCATGCAAAGCTAATGCCTCTCCCATCTCCTTGCTAGTCCTTTAATCCTCTCAAGGCTTAATGCTAACTTAACTCTCTTCTGTATCTCAGTCTCTAGCTCTAGAATCCTGAGTCTCTCTTTCCCTTCCTCATTCTGACAATTTACTAGGTGTTCTGTATTAGACATTGAATCTCCCTAGTTGTTATTTTAATTTTGTTCTTTTCTTCTTTGCTAAACATCCTGGAAAAAACAGTCTCTATTTTCTTACTACCTTTAAAATAAGGTATCCTCTGGTGCTGTTCTTACTAGCACATTATAAATCTGTAATATTAGCTTCTTAACTATTGCAGGACTTTGGATCCTTTAACAATCTCATGAAAGTTGTGGGTTGCCCCCTCAATAATGCACATACTTAGAGAATTCCTAAGTTTGGGGTATTCAGACCCCTAGAAGCTCTTCTATGATGACAAGTGATACATTCATTTTAAGTTAAGCTTCCCTGCACTCTTTTCTGTAATCAACCCTCACAGATTCCAATACCACCTACATAGTTGTGAATCCTCAATCCATGAATCCTTCCTCAACCTCCTTCACGACTCCCAGGTCTTCTATTGGAAATCTTTCCTTGCACATTGCACATTCAATATGTCCCAAATTACCTATAAAATTCCCTCCAAATCTATCCATATCCTTACTTCCTATCCTGATGAAATGCAGTATCAAGGCCAAAAACTGGGGGGACCATCCTTGCCACTTTTATCCTTTATATATAATCTATGGGGAAGTCATCTTGACTATACTAAGTTTCTCAGATTCTCTAGATATTCTTTCTATCTGTTGTTATAGTATCTGGATGTGCCATTTTCAATGATACAACCACAAGTCCTATAACCAACCATCATCATTATGTTCACACCTCTGTTCTAGAGTCACTCCTAACTAAGATTCATGAAGGTATCCCATATACTAAATATAAATCATTCAACTCCTGCCTACATTTTCAGATAAATGCCCTATCAATCATTAATATTTAGTTTAATATCTAGTCGTAACGAACTATTTGTGATTCCTAACATACAAAATATATTTTCTAGACAGTTTGGCTTTGCATCCATAGTTGGCTTTAGTCAGAATTTTCTCCCTTCTCCTGATCACAGAGAAACTCTTATTAAACCCTTAAGACTCCATTCTATGATCAAAGCCTCAGGTAAACTTTGCCCAAATTACCTTTCCAGACTTTGATGTTACCATTTCTCTAGCCTCAATAGACCTTCACTGAGGAAGGAGGATAATCCAAAGAAAGCAAATAAAATATTTAAGGTAAAAGTTTTACTAGAGGTGGGATTTTTTGAGTCACTCTTTAGTTTTTCACAAAATTATGAAAGTCAGTTTTTATATTCTTCCAATTTTTTTTTTAAATTTTACTACTCTTATATGGATGTTCCAAACAGCATGTGTGCTTTAATTTTATATGTCCAAGTATTAATAACTGTGGTAGGCAAAAACCAACCCCCCCAAATGTGTTCATAATCTAACACTCAGAACTTATGATTATGACAGTTTATATGGCAAGGGGAAATTAAGTTTGAAATAAGGTTGTTAATTGAGCTTAAGTTAGAGAGACAATCCTGTATTACATGGGTGGGCAGAGTGTAATTACAGAGATCCTTATAAATGGAAGAGAGAGTCAAAGAGTAAGAGAAAAGTGTGCAGTAGAAGAATGGCCAGAGAGATACCACATTACTGGTTTTACAGATGGACTATGGGGCAAGGAATTTGGATGAAGGTGGAAAGGGCAAAAAATATGAATCCCTCTGAGAGCCTTTAGAAAGGAATATAGTCTTGTATTTTAGCCCACTGAGACCTGTGTTGGATGCATACCTTACAAAAATTAAGGTAATAAATTTGTGTTTAAATCTCTCACAGTGGAAAGACAAAATTGTGAAAAATATACCATTGGAAAAATTAGGAGAAAACAGTAAGCAAATTTTGAAAAGCTAGGAAATAATAATCAAAAGTAATGAAAAATAACCAGATCTGTAGTTTTCTTTTTTTCTTTTTCTTTTTTTTTTAAAAAGATTTTATTTATTTATTTGACAGAGATAGAGACAGCCAGCGAGAGAGGGAACACAAGCAGGGGGAGTGGAAGAGGAAGAAGCAGGCTCCTAGCGGAGGAGCCTGATGTGGGGCTCGATCCCAGAACGCCGGGATCACGCCCTGAGCCGAAGGCAGGCGCTTAACCGCTGTGCCACCCAGGCGCCCCCAGAGCCGTAGTTTTCAATAAAAGTCTTTATAATGCAACTATAATGACAAAATAAAACCAATAAACTAAAACTTCAGAGAAACCTTCCAGAATTTTCCAATGGTTAAAACTATTTTATCTCATACATTATTCTCTAAACTTTATGAACAACTAAAATCACAATTTTTAGAAAACTGATGTGTTAAATGAAGTGGATTAATTGGTCTCTTGGAAGAGTGAGAATTATGAGAAATAATTTTATGAGAATTAACCAACAGCCCTTTATTAATTAAGGCAATGGTGGCAAAACACTGGCTGGGCTTACTAGAAGGTTATCAGAGTATTCCTGGGGAGTCCTATACTGACACAAACAATATATATTTTTTCTTCTGTACTTATGAGCAGATGAGGGACAATGATATTATGCTCTCTATTTGTATAAATAATATCCCATCTCCAGTTGCCTACTAATTAGGTTTTAAGTTTTACTAAACTTTGGAATACAAAATGAAATTAAAGCATATAGAGATTGTGCAAGAACTGTTATTTAATACTCTATAGAACGGTGGAGGTTTTTTTTTTCTTCAAAATGTTTTCATTTAGATATTTTTGCCTGTTTTTTTTTCTTTATCCTGCTTCAGAATTTAGCAAATATCCTGAGGTGAATGGTAGGCATTTAAGGCCCCCAACTTCCTGTCCTAATCCCTGTTTCTCTGACCACTAAGTATGGTGTAGCCATACACCTCAGGAGGTGTAGTTTTCTTCCTTTAAATACCCTGGAGACAACTTAGATGCAGAAGTCACTTTATTTCTCCTGTTTTATCCTCTCTCTGAAGTCTTAACCCTCCAGTTCCTCAGGATCTTTTTGAAGCCTCAAAGAAATCATTTCTGGGTTTTGCGTGTGTGTGTGTGTGTGTGTGTGCGCATGTGTGTGTGTATGTGTGTGGTGTGTGTGTGTGTGTGTGTGTGTTGTTTTTGGCTTTTCTTGTTGATGAGTTGGGACATTGTTTGCAGTTACTTGACCTCATCTAGAGGCAAAAACTCTTCTGATTCAAGAAAAATTAATTATATATGAAGAAAATTTTCCTGCATTATTCTCTAATGACTATTTCTAAGGTACTTTGGCAATGTAGCTGTATTTAGAAACCAGAATCATGTATACACCACCTGCCATTTTCAAAATGTTATATACAAAATAAATATAACAGGATAAAAAGGGTCTGCTTGAGCAGCCATTATTTTTCCCCAATTACTTATTGTTTCATCCTTTTGTCTTGGCACGTCTCCTTTTCAGTGGCCATTTTAATTGTCTGTTATATTCCCCTTTAGTTAGAAGGGAAATTAATACATCTTTTGGCTGGAGGAAATAGAAATATAAGAAATTAGTTCATGAGATTTTTATTGAAACAGAAGAATTGAAAGTGTGAAAAATAATCCAGAATCTCTGTATCTAATAGTACTTGTACGAAGTTAGAAAATTCATAAAGTACATAATATAGGAGTTTATCTCCATTATGTCTTATCTTCTCCTATCCCCAGTTCCTCTTCCCAAAGTTTACCAGCATTACCATTTTTTGTAATTCTGTGCAGAAGAATTAAAAAAGAGAAAGAAAATATACATATCTATTTTTAATTTTATGCAAAAGAGATAATTGCATACATATAATTACTTAATAAAATCATTTGGAGATTCATTTATTAAGCAAATGTTTTCTAAGTGTCTATCATGTTTCTAGAATTGAATTTTAACTTTGTCATTTACAGCTTATGACTCTGAACGAGTTTCCTAAACATTCTCTGTCTCCATTTCATTATATTTAAAATAGAAGAAATAGTTGTCCCTACTCAAAATCTTTGTGAGAACGGAATAAGTTGCTACATGCAAATGTGCCTGTAGTGTCTAGCTTGGTAAATAATAAACTTCATATAAATGTTAGCTCTTATTATTGTTCTTTCTATTATTATATTTCAGGTACTCTTTTAGACACGGAGAATTTATTAATAACAAGGTTGTCAAAGACCTTGATTAAAAGAAGACTAGATTCCCAAGGTGGAAGGAGCAGACAATAAACAAGAAGATTAACAATCAGAACAATAATATCAGCTACTGATATATACCATGAAGATAATATGAAGTTGATGTAACAGACTAGGACCAAGTGGAGATGGGGGAGGTAATCAAGAAATTCTGGTACAGTGGTTGGGGAAGGCCTCCGACATATTGATATTTGAGCTGGGATGTGAGAAGTGCTACTCCCATGAGGATGAGAGGAAATGTATTTCACACAGAGAAAAGAGAAAGTTAAAAAAAAAAAGTCTGTGACTTACATGAAAATGAGTTTGACGTTTCATGTAAAAAAAAATGTAGAAGTGTAGACATTTTAAAAAGCAGTGAGCCAGGAAAAGTGGGATAAGAGAGAGATTACATAAAATGTGGGGAGAATGTCTTGTTGGCCATAGTAATACAGAAACTGGTACCAGACTTGCCTTCCTACTATACACAACTGTAAACTGGACAAGCTATGTAAAGTGCTTCCAGCTGTTGAAAAACAGGTCATGTTGAGCTGTGTCTTGTGTTCAGCTAGGATATCTGACAAGGGGCACTTTCTAAGGTGTGGAGCCCAATCAGAGTGGCTGTGTTGATAAGCTGAGAAGAGAGACATCATAGCTGGAGTGGCTCTGAGGTGTAAGTGTCAAAAAGAAAAATCTATGCAGGAGGGTGAAGAGAGGTAGAGGGGTGAACTTGGAATCTGTACGTGGGATTCAACAACAGATTTTTGACAGAGAGCTTGTCTTCAGATCTACTGGATAGACTCCATAAGGCTCAGCAGAGAGTAGTAACTATGGGGAGAGCAGAACAGAGATACCAGAGGTCATGTGTTCTGTGAAACTTTGGAGTTCCAGCTTAGTACCTGGAGGGATCTTGCTGAGCCTCTCAAGCATTCATATAAGACAAGGAATGGAAGACCAGGATGTTGGAGAAAGAACAGAGACCATGCCCCAGAACAAGTTTTGGTAAATATTGACTATAAAGGAACAGAGTAAATATTTTTATCACATATTTCATCTTGTTTTTTAACAACTCTTTACCAATGCAAAAAAATTTTTAGCTGTGTACGCATACAAACCACTGGATTTTGTCACCTGGCATTAGTTTGTTAACCTCTAGTATAACTATACATTCTAAGGCTAAAAGCAGAACTAAAATAGGCCCACCATAATAAAGAATAAAATCAAGTCCTAAGGATCAAAAAGATTCCTCCAAAGTTTAACTGCTTATCAGGAAAAATCAACATTCATTAACATTCATTTATGGTTTATAACTGACCATAATGTATCATCAAAAAGGTGGAACATAAACTCAAAAACATACAAAAGCAAGAAAATGGAATCTATAATAAAATAAAATGAAAGAGCCAATAGAAACAGATGCCAAAATTACCCAGATGTTGAAATCAACAGACAGAAATATAAAACATATATTATAAATATGTTCATGGACTTAAGAAAAAGGATAGTCATATTGAGGGAACATATGGGTAATCTCAGCAGAGAAATGAAAGCTATTTTTAAAAGAACCAAACTGAAATTTAAGAACTGAATTATAAAATATGGGAAATGAAAAATGTACTTGATGAGCTTAACATCAGATTGGAGACATCAGAGTAAAGTGTCAGTGGCCTGGAAAACAGATCAATATAAATTACATGAATAACAGAGAACATAGACTGAAAAATAAATGAACAGAACCACAGTGACAGGTAGGACATTACCAGGTAGTAAAATTATATGTTACTGGCATCTCAGAAGAGGAATACACAATGGAGCAGAAAAAAATATCTGAACTTCCTATGGATAAAAAATTCTCAAATTTGATGAAAAATATTTGCAACTTAGAGATGTACAAATTTTAGTGAGACTCAAGCAGGATGAATACAAAGAGAGCATGCCTAGAAATATCATAGTTTAGTTACTGAAAAGCAAAGATGAAGAGAAACTCTTAAAAATGAGCCAGAGAAGAAGGATACGTTGTGAAGAGGAAAACTAAGATCCTTTCCTTAAAAAAAAATATTTATAAAGCTTTTTATTTAGTCACCATGATTCATATACCACTTTATAATGCCTCTGTCCATCTAGGCCACATGAAAGAAGAAAAAGGATAAATTATACACGTACACACGTACACCCACACATACAACACATGTAACTATATTATTGATGCTGGAGAAGTGCTTTGCTTCTTACGTTTCATTGAATTTATCCAAAATGTTGGATTTACATTAGACAAAATTTAAGTGAAATATTTCCTAAAGTTTGCCTTAGTATACTTCACTGATTGTAAGGTGTGTCCATATTCTTACCAATCTTGCTAAGGGGAATAAAATTTTATAAACAAAATGGCATTTCATTTTTTTTTTAAAGTGCTTTGTAAACCTCATATATTTGTACACAGGAATCCACTGTTCTAATCATTCTAGTGGAAGCTTTTCAGGTAAGCTAAAGTCAAATCAAAATGGTTTTAACCTGTTTAAAAAGTAAATGATAGCAATGCCATATTGTTATTAATTTAGTTTTTCAGATTCTATTATAAACTTTGCCTTTCATCAAATACAGCATATGTGCACAATCTATAAAATATTTCTTTGCTTATCGTAGAAAACAAGTTAATGCCTCAAAACATATGTTATACTGCGTAATCTCCAAATGCTTTTATCAATATATCCTGTTTTGTATGAGATTTCAGAAAGGTCATCAGTCTACAAGAAGTTGAGAAAGCCCTGCCAATTTTTATGTCTTGGCTTGGCATTAGCAGTCACACTGTCAAATGTGGCCTTTAGAGAGAATTTTGACCTACTGGAAAACAGGCAGTTCAGCTGGAGCCTCTATGGAAGAAGTCACTTGATGGGCAGGTCTAAAACAGAAAAAAGAAATCCTTTCTCTGTCTACTTCTTAGAAAGATTCTTTACATGCTAATTTCTCACTTTCATTTAGGAAAAAAAAAAGAACAAAGAAGTGAATATATTCATTCAGCAATTATAGTCATTATGCAAACTCATAAATTTAAAATCTTTAGAGCTTACTTCTTGGTTTAGTCTAATCTATTGTTCATTAATTTGAGTGTGATTTAAAAAAAAAAAAAGGAAGCTTTGGAATAGAAAAGGAACACAAGCTGAACATTCAGATTTGCATTCTGAGTGCTCCGTTCATGTTAAAAATGAGACCATCCCTATTTTGAAAATCTTGGCTTTGAAAAAACATTATCTAAAATAGGTAAGTGGTATTACTAGGAGAATCTTCTTTTTATAAAGCTGATACTTTAACAAACGTGTTTTTCTTGCTTAACTCCACCTGTTTTTTTTTCAAAAATGAAATATTTCTTTGTATTCTCTAGATATATTCTCTAAAAATGTTTTCTCTACATATATTCTCTAAAAATGTTTTATATTAAAAACTCATAGTCATGTTTTACATTAGCAATTATACTTTTTCAACTTTTTCTGTATTTCTGTTATATTTACAGAAAATGAAATTGATAATATACTGATAAGAGATGCAAGAGATGAAAAGTAGAATGCTAAGAGGAAACGTAAGTATTGACAACTTTTGCTCAAGCCCCCCAGTGCAGGGCTTGAACTCACTACCTAGATCAAGACCCGAGCTGAAATCAAGAGTAGGACTTAACCAACTGAGCCACCCAGGCACCCCTTGACAACTCTTTTGAGAGTTAAAATGCCCACACTATCCAAAGCCTCCTACCAGTTCAATGCAATCCTCATCAAAATACCAAAGGCATTCTCTGCAGAAATTTAAGAAACAATTTAAAGTTTCTGTACAACCACAAAAAAACCAAATAATCACAGCAATCCTGAGAAAAAGAACAAAGCCAGAGAGTATCACACTTTGTATCTGATATTAGTAACTTGTAAATTTTTATTTTTCCTTGATTAGTCTTGCTAGCATTTACTACTATACTACAAAATCTTAGTAATTCAAACAGTGTGGTACTGGCTAAAATTAGACATATCAACCAATGGAACAGAATAAAGAGCCCAGTATTAAACCCCAGCATACATGGTCTACTCTATAATCCAGCAATCACATTGCTAGGTATTTGCCCAAAGAATACAAAAATACTATTTTAAAGGGATACATGCACCCCTATGATTATTGCAGCATTATTTATAATAGCCAAATAATGGACACAGCCCGAGCGTCCATCAACTGATGAACAGATAAAGATCACACACACACACACACACACACACACACACACACACACACTAGACTATTACTCAGCAATAAAAAGAATGAAATATTGCCATTTTGAATGACATGGATGGAGCTAGAGAGTATTACTCTAAGTGAAGTAAGTCAAAGACAGATACCATACGATTTCACCCATATGCGGAATTTAAGAAATAAACAAAGTTGAAAAAGAGAGAAAGGGAGAGAGATAATGAGAGAAAGAAGCAAAACAAGAAACACTCTTGAGAACAAACTGATGGTTACCATAAGGGACGTGGGTAGGGGAATGGGTGAAATAGGTGATGGGGATTAAGAAGTATACTTGTCGAGATGAGTACCAGGATGTATGGAAGTGCTAAATCACTATATTGTACACCTGAAACTAATATTACACTGTATATTAACTAACTAGATTTTTTAAAAAAGATTTATTTATTTATTTGAGAGAGAGTGGTGAGCGGCAGAGGGGGAGAGAGAAAGAGAGAGAAAATCTCCAGCAGACTTTCCACTTAGTGTGAGCTCAACACAGGGCTGGATCCCATGATCCTGAGATCATGACCTGAGCAGAAATCAAGAGTTGGACATCCAACTGACTGAGCCATCCATGTGCCCCTAACTAACTGGATTTTAAATAAAAACTTTAAGAAGTCAGGTTTTTTTTTTTTTTTGGTCTTTTTAGTTTGTTTTGTTTCTTAAATTCCACATATGAGTGAACTCATACACTGTCTTCCTCTGACTGACTTATTTCACTTAGCATTTTACCCCCTAGATCCACCCATGTCATTGCAAATGGCAAGATTTCATTCTTTTTTATAGCTGAGTAATATTCCATTGTATGTGTGTATGCACACACATATACACACACACCACACCTTCTTTACCCATTCATCTACAGATGCTTGGGCTGCTTCCATAATTTGGCTTGTGTAAATAGTGCTCAATAAACATAGGGTGCATATATCTTTTAAAATTAGTGTTTTCACATTCTTTTGGTAAATACCCAGTAGTGGAATTACTGGATCATATGGTAATTCTATATATATATTTTTTGGGGGGACTTCATACTGTTTTTCATAGTGGCTGCACCAGTTTGCATTCCCACCAACAATGCATAAGGGTTCCCTTTTCTTCACATCTTCACCAACTCTTGATTCTTGAGTTTATTTTAGCCATTCTGACAGGTGTGAAGTGATATCCCATTGTGGTTTGATTTACATTTCCCTTGGTAATGAGCATCTTTTCATGTGTCAGTTGGCCATCTGTATTTCTTCTTTGGAGAAATACAAATGTCTGTTTGTGTCTTCTGCCCATTTTTGAACTGGATTTTTTTTTCTTGGTGTTGATTTGTATAAATACTTTATATATTTTGGGAGGCACCTGGGTGGTTCAGTGGGTTGAGCATCTGACTCATTCAGGTAGAGATCTCAGGATCCTGAGATTGAGCCCTATGTCAGGCTCCACGCTCAGTGCAGCATCTCTTGAGATTCTGTTTCTCTCTCTCCCTCTGCCCCTCCCCCCAATACATCTTTCAAAAAGTACTTTATATATTTTAAATACTAACCCTTTATGGAATATGTCATTTGTAAATATTTTGTCCTATTCAGTAGGTTGTCTTCTACTTTTATTGATTATTTCCTTTGCTATACAGAAGCCTTTTATTTTGATGTAGTCCCAATAATTTACTTCTGCTTTTGTTTACATTGCCTCAAAAGACATATCTAGAAAAATTTTGCTACAGCTGATGTCAAAAAAATTACTGCCTAGGGACTCTTCTAGGATCGTTATGATTTTAGGTGTCACATTTAGGTCTTTAATCCATTTTGAGTTGATTTTTGTGTACAGTGTAAGAAAGTGGTCCAGTTTCATTCTTTCTCATGAAGTTGTCTAGTTTTCCCAACACCATTTATTGAAGAGACTGTCATTTGCCCATTACATATTCTTTTTTTTTTTTAAGGTTTTTATTTATTTATTTGACAGAGAGAGAGAGCCAGTGAGAGAGGGAACACAAGCAGGCAGAGTGGGACAGGAAGAAGCAGGCTCCTAGCAGGGAGCCTGATGTGGTGCTCCATCCCAGGACCATGGGATCACACCCTGAGCCAAAGGCAGACGCTTAACGACTGAGCCACCCAGGCGCCCCTGCCCATTACATATTCTTGATTTCTTTGTCACATATTAATTGACCATATAATTGGGGGTTTATTTCTGGGCTCTGTATTCTGTTCCATTGATCTCTGTGTCTATTTTTGTGCTAGCACCATATTGTTTTGATTAATGCACATTTGTAGTATATCTTGAAATCAAAGATTGTGATACCTCCAGTTTTGTTTTTCAAGAGTGCTTTGGCTATTTGGGGTCTCTTGTGGTTCCACACAAATTTTAGGATTATTTGTTCTAATTCTCTGAAAAATGCTGTTGGTATCCTGATAGGGATTGCATTAAATCTGTAGATTGCTTTGGGTAGTGTGTATATTTTAACATTTAACAATATTTTGTTAAACAATATTTAACAATCTTCCAATCCATGAGCATGGAATATCTTTCTATTTGTTTGTTCTATTTGTTTCAATGTCTTTCATCAATGTCTTATAGTTTTAAGAGTACAAATCTTTCACCTCCTTGGTTAAGTTTATTCTTAGGTATTTTATTATTTAAATGCAATTGTAAATGGCATTGCTGTCTTTTTTTTTTTTTTTTAAGATTTTATTTATTTATGTGACAGAGAGACAGCCAGCGAGAGAGGGAACACAGCAGGGGAGAGGGAGAGGAAGAAGCAGGCTCCCAGCGGAGGAGCCTGATGTGGGACTCGATCCTGGAACGCCAGGATCACGCCCTGAGCCGAAGGCAGACGCTTAACGACTGCGCTACCCAGGCGCCCCGGCATTGCTGTCTTAATTTCTCTTTCTGCTACTTCATTATTAGTGTATAGAAATGTAACAAATTTCTATATATTGATTTTGTATCTTGTGATCTTACTAAATACATTTATCAGTTCTGTATCTCTGAATAGAAGCCCAAAGCACTGTATTATATTGATAAGATTTTTTGTTTTCCTTTGTTTTTGCAACAGGCTCTGTTTACCTTAAGAATTAAAACTTAATCTTAAATCTTATTTTTAGAGTTTCAACACTAAGCATAGGATGGGGTGTATGTAGCCCTCAACAAAAGTTAGATTCATCAAACTGAAGTTAAAGTCAGAGAGTAATATAGCTGCATAATTCAGGATAGTGTCTTAAACTGTTCTTGGCATCAGTCTCAATGCCCTTTGTTTCTTTAACTGTATTGAATCTTATTCTTATATTTTAACATGGGGTGTATCTTTCCTAATCAGACTGATTTATGGAATGGTAATGTAATGCTTGTGAAGGACCCTATGTATTATAGAAATTTTTCTGGAAAGAGCCAAATATAGTGAAAGGTTCTGGTAATACTTTATGTAGTCACAATGTATTCTGCTTTTATCCTCTATGGTAGCTGTTTTGACCAATATTAGAGTCACCCAGGGAACTATTAAAACCTTAGCTTGACTCTAACCCAGAAAAATTACAATAGAAACTTAGGGAATGGACAATAGTATTCTTGAAATTCCCCATGTCATTATAAACTGTAGTTAGGAAGGATCACTATTATACTAATGTGTCTGTGTATTAGAAATCAATATCAAAAAAAAAAAAAGAAAACTATAGTTGCAAGACTTACGACTTTATCTGTATTAAATTAGAATGAAGGAGAGAAAGAACAGTCAATAAGTATAGGTGAAATGTGAAATTAGTCTTTGTAATGTTAGTCTGGAATCTGATTCCCTAAAGGGGGCCTACATACTATTACTCCCACCATCACATAGGTTCTTTAGTCCCAACGGCATTTTTTTAAGTTTCTGTGTTATTTCGGATGGGTTAATTTGTCCAGTGGTAACAAACCAATCTGAAATTTCAGTGAACTTGTACCAATAAAACTTCTTCATTCCTATGACGCCTGCTGCACATCTAAATGATTTTCTAGGATAACTGTTCTCTATACTTACTCAGTCAAATCTCCAAACTTCTGGGGTGCCATCACCCTATGCTGAACAATTACACATCTGTGGCCTATGCACTTGATATGGCAGAGAATTTTGTATGGAATTTCCATTCCCTCAGTCCAGAGGTAAAGCATACTCATTCTGCTCATTGCCCCTTTTATAATACTAGAGAGGAGGCTACAAGATACTGTAGGTTACTAGCAATTTCTTCCCCAAACAGTTCAGTTGTTTATTTCCAGGTTTCTCATTCAGATGTGAGTTACTTTTTTTTTTCCTTGCCATTGAGAATTACTCTAATCATCAGTCTACATTTAATGCATGTAATTCTATTTATCTGGTGTTTAGACTCTGTATCTTATAAATCAAAATTTCCATTTTGATTATTGCTGCAAATAAAATGAATATTCAGTACTGAAACACAGATCCTCATATCACACTAAGGTAAATTAAAAGTCAAATGGAATAAGTTATCAAATAAAGTAGTTACCACATCCACTTTTATATATTCGAGCCCACATCAAACCATATAATAATGTAATGTGAATCACTGGCCAATAATAGGATTAATTTCCAGATTCTGGTCAATAGTTCCTTTTTTTCCCCTACAGGTCCCCAATTCAAATACTTATAAAGGTCTTGGAAAAGCCCTGGTGGTTATCAATACTGAGATTTTTCACGGCATTGTAAAGTTAAATACAGTTTTTAAAATTTACAGTAACAGTTCTCATTTCTCACAGGTGCTTCTTTTAAAAAAGTTACATTTTTAAAGAAATACTAATCTTTTCTAATTACGGAGAATTTAATAAATACCAGCATCTAAAGCCTTGCGGTGTTTGTATACAATATCTATTATGCAGTGAAAATTAAGACTTAAGTACCAAAGATAATACCACATTACCAAAAAACAAGATAAATAAATCAATAAAAACATACTTACCCCAATAGTGGAATTAGCTGACCAAGAAGTAGTATGTCACAAATATAGAATGAAAAGGTGTAGAAA
Organism: Ursus maritimus; assembly: GCF_017311325.1. NCBI lineage: Eukaryota > Metazoa > Chordata > Mammalia > Carnivora > Ursidae > Ursus > Ursus maritimus. The sequence continues at coordinate 66,004,191 of NW_024426774.1, forward strand.
ATAAAAGATAGACAATTCTACCAGAGAATTTGAATCTGTATAAAACAATCAAAGACTACAGAACTGAAAAATAAAATTTATGAAAGAAAGAAAACCTGTTATATGGATTTAATGGTAGCTGACATATACCAAAAGACAGGAGTAGTAACCCTAGACACATGTCAATGACTAACTGAATTAATTAATAATTGACATATCAATTGAATGGATTGAAGCAAAATAGGGAAAAAGAAAGTATGTAAAAGTCTACTAGGAATATATGGACCAGAGTAAAACAGCCTAATGCAGATGTAATAGTAGCTTGAGAAAGAAGAGAAGAGAGATGTGTTGCATCGACAATATTTGAGGAAATAATGCTGACTAATAAATATATCAGCTCACAGATTTAAAAAGAAATCTCAACCATAAGCAAATGAAAAATACTTCCAATAAGCACAGGTAGCAAAACTACTGAAAGCAAAACAAAACAAAAATCAAATGCATACTTAATACCCTCCTGAGAAAAAGACACATTACTCCCCAAAAATAATCAAAAGATTGACAACCAAAAATTATAAAGGTCAGAAAACAATGGAATAAGACCACTGTATCAATAAAATAACATAATTGCCAACTTAGAAGTTTATGCTGAGAAAAATATTCTTATGAAATAAGGCGAAATAAAAACTTATTCAGACCAAAAACAAAGAAACAAAGTCCTGAGACAGCATCAGCAGCAGACCTTCACTAGCAGAGATACAGAAGGAATTTCCTCAGATTAAAGGAAAATGATCGCAGAAATATAAGAAAGAATGAAAACCACTGGATAGAATAGATATATGAATAAATGTAAATAAAGATAATATAAACACAATAATTAAAGTGTTTATGGATAAAAATGCATAAAATAACAACATTAACAATGCAAACTGTGGTAAGAAGTAACTGCAGCAAAGTGTTACAAGTTTTGTTATTTTCAGAGACATTTTAAAATTAATAAATTGTGTATGATTATAAAAAGTCAATATATATATATTTAACCTCTAAAATATTAAAGGATTTAGCTACTCAATGAATATTGGATTCATGTAAAACTAGTAAGAAGAAAATTGGAATAACAACACTAATTAATGTGAAAGAAAGATTGGAAGAGGAAAAAAACTATAACATAGAAATACAGTAGATATAAATTCAAATATATATGTTATTACATATTCTCTAAAATATTAAACATTTTTTAAAAGATTACGATTGTGAACTGGGTAAAAAATATGTGTTGCTTCTCAGACACATCTTTTATATTAGTATGCTACATGTTTGAAAATAAGGGATTTTTAAAATACACTAAGAGGGGCACGTGGGTGGCTCAGCAGTTAAGCGTCTGCCTTTGGCTCAGGCAGTGATCCCAGGGTCCTGGGATCGAGCCCCGCATCAGGCTCCCTGCTCCACTGAGAGCCTGTTTCTTCCTGTCCCACTCCCCCTGCTTGTGTTCCCTCTCTTGCTGGCTGTCTCTCTCTGTCAAATAAATAAATTAAATCTTTAAAAAAAATAAAATACACTAAGAAAACAATTATCAAAGGAACTTTGGTTAGCTATAGTAATATCAGACAATGTAGGTATTTATGTCAGAATTACCAGAGATAAAGATGGACATTTCATAATAATAAAAGGGTCAATCTACCAGGTATATATGATGATTATAAACATGTATGCCTCTGGCAGTTTAATATAGATTATATTTGAAATAAATAAGTGAAATGAAAATAATAGTCATACCTATAATCAATGTGGGAGATATTAAATTGCATATCTCATAAATCTTGTACAAGCAAACAAAAATGTAGTACGGATACAGAAAATATAAAAAGTAAAAATAAAAATGTGTATAAATAATCATGTATAACACCTATCCAGAAAAGACAAAAATATGTTTATTTCATAAGTACATTAGAAATATATTTTCCATATATCTTTTTTTTTAAAGATTTTATTTATTTATTTGACAGAGAGAAAGACAGCCAGCAAGAGAGGGAACACAAGCAGGGGGAGTGGGAGAGGAAGAAGCAGGCTCCCAGCAGAGGAGCCTGATGTGGGGCTCAATCCAGGACCCTATGATCACGCCCCAAGCTGAAGGCAGATGCCTAACGGCTGAGCCACCCAGGCGCCCCTATTTTCCATATATCTTGGATTATAAAGTATATCTAAACAAAACTGAATAATAAAATTGTATTTAGGATGTTTTCTGACCAAAGAAACATAATACAAAAAGGTAATTAGAAAGTCTCCAACTGTTATAAATTAAGCAACATAACTTCAAACCCATGGGTCAAAGAAAAAATCACAATAGAAATTAGAAAATATTTTCAACAGACGGATAATGAAGACACAGCATATAAACAACTATGGAAAATAGCAAAAACAATGCCTAGTGTGGAATTTATAGCCTTAAATACATGTATTAGAAAAGAACTAAGACTGAAAATCTATGATCTAAGCTTCTATCAAGATGCTCAGAAAAAAAAAAAAAAAAGATGCTCAGAAATATATAGCAAACCAAAGAAAAGAAATAGAAGAAAATAACAAAGATAAGAAAACTTAAAGAGAAAAAAATGCATGGAAGAGCATATTAGCAGAAGAGGTGGTTCTTTGAAAATATGGAATGATCTTTTAGTAAAATGCTAGCAAGACTAATCAAGGAAAAAATAAAAATTTACGTTACTAATATCAGCTATAAAGTAATATTACCTCAGACTCTACACACATGAAAATGGAAATAAAAATATGTTTTAATGCTTTACATCAATACATTTGACAATTTTTGAGAAGAAAAAAGTCCTTGAGAAGTAGATTTCAAGATTGACACAGTGAGAAAAATAAATATTAACAGTCCTACATCTATTTAAAAAAAATACACATATTCTATTATTAAAAGACTCTTCAGAAAGAAGACTGCTTGACCACAAAATTATTTCAAATATTAAAGAAAAAAATTAAGCCAAACTTATATCAGTAGTCCAGATTGTGTGTATGTGTATGTGTGTTATAGTATTTTATGAGATCTGCATAACCCTATACCAAAATCTAACCAAGATTCATTTAACTTTTTCCTCATGCAGTTCTCCAATTTTTCATCTCTTTACTTTAATATTTTAATGATAGTTATTTCAGTGTTCCTATCAGTTAAGTCCATTAACTAGTCATCTGTGGGTGGATCTGTAGGTATCATGTGATAATTCTCAGGATTTTCTTCTCGATTTCACCACTCTTGGTATTTCTAGTTTTGTTTTGTTTTGTTTTGTTTTGTTTTTTCTAGCCATGTTGTATAATAATGCAGAGGCTCTATATTGTGCAGAATTCCATCAGAGGAGGCCC